>NC_080768.1:8549781-8852811 GCF_020826845.1 Diceros bicornis minor
GAAAGAAAAAGAAAGGAGGGAAGGAAGGAAGGAAGGATGGAAGGAAGGAAGGAAGGAAGGAAGGAAGAGAAAGAAAGAAAGAAAGGGGAGGGAGGGAGGGAGGAAGGAAGGAAAGAAAGAGAGAGAGAGAGACAGGAAAGAAAGGAAGGAAGGAAGGAAAGAAGGAAGGGAGAAAGAGAGAGAAAGAAAAAAAGGAAATCAAGTTAAAATGCATTTGACAGAATAGCTACATATATAATATGTATCCTAAAAATACAAACTATAAAGTATGGAAAATGCCAAATACACAAAGCAACAAGGTAATGAGAACAATTACAGGGTCACATTTTTGCATGTATAATATCAACTGCTGTGGTAAAGCAGGGCAGAGATGGGAAACTTAGGGAAGCACTTAAAAATGTCGGAGGAATTTAATTCACAAGAAGCTTATTTTCAGATTACAAAATATCTAAACCAGGAAGTGGTAAGGCTATTTATAAAGATGTTCTACACAATATATAACATAATAAAGCAAGAAAGGGGGGACTTTCTTCTGCTTTATACAGAATGTGGAGTAAAAACTGATCACAAAAATGTCCGTTTCGCTTCAGTTTTTCATTCTGTCTAAATATCAGCAAGAGTTTAATCCTATAAAGGGCCACAAAAAGGTCATATAAACAAATGTAAATGGGAAGTATTGTAGCATTTTTAAAAGTGCCTCCAGAGCGTTGAGTTGGGATAGCCACTAGATGTCACCATCCGATAAGTCTGTGAAAAAGACTCAGGCTGCCTTTTTTGTTTCTCCCTGTGACAGACATTCTCTTCAGCCATTTTCTTCATCCATAGAAAGAGTGAATGAGAAATTGTATGCCATTTAAAGTAATCATATCACATGTAAGAAGATCACTAATTCATTCGATGAATCTACTTGTCCCATCACAAGTTTTATATGTTAAGAAGAGATACTAATAAAAATATCCTTATACATATATATAGTGCACATTGCCAGGTTATGAGAAGGAAGTGCTGAAAATATAAATGTATTCTTACCTCATTAAGCTCCTCACAAGTGCCTCCTTCCTCTTTTCAAGAGAGAGTTTCATCTGCTGCCTCATGAGGAAAAATGAAGACATCTGATGATTTCTTTCCTGTTTTGATTCTGTTGTAAAATTTAGCCCTTTCTACATTTTGTGTGGATGTTTTTGGATATCTCAACACTTCTGCAGCACTATTATTTCCTAGAGGGCTAGAAGAGTCTCTTTCCCATCATGTGTGCAGGGTAAAATCAGTGAATTTGTGAATGAATTAATGTATGGATTAATTAATTCATCACAGGGAAATAATTTTAAGAGCAAATCATATCTCTTAAGCCAGACCATGAGTTTTGAAGAAGGCATGCTGGAGAACATATCATTAAATTTCGCTGGACTACAGATATTACAAATCTTCAAATAACAACTAAGGAATTACAGTATGCCTTCTTCTCTTATATCACGACTCTCTTAACTTTGGAGATGAGGAGAGCCAGAGAGAGAGGAGTTTCTGTCTTCAGCCCAACTTTGAAAGATACAATCAAGTGACACCTACGAAAGCCCTCTGCCTACAGTTGACAATGGAATATTATAGTCTATGTATTTGTACGTGGCAGTTTTGGAGGAAAAAAAGGGCGTAGATGGAACTGGGGGATTTTGACACAAAGGTCCTAAAGATTAGTTACGCAATGGTTTCCTGTTGTGAACTGGCTACAGTTTGGATGTATTTATCCTTCAGTTCACTGGGTGAGATCATTCTTTCAATCCCACTTCTAAAACAAGGTCTCCCCTTTTCTCGGAGAAACTGTAACTACAGACTGAGATTGTAAAATCTATTCATTTAGCAAATATCTATTCAGTCCAACTCTCTGTGAAGCACTGTGCTAGGTTCTGTCAGGGGATACAAAGATGTATTCAAAACAGTCCCTCTTCCAAGGAGCTTAAAGTGAATCATCTAACTAAATTACAACATAGTATAGTCTTAATGTGCCATAATTTACTAGCGCTTGAAACTCATATAGCACAATAGACAGAGGATATTGAATCATCCTGCAAAAACTTCTCATCAGTACGTTTAACATATAGAGAAATCAAGTCTTGCCAGCTGACTTGTTTAGATAAAGTAATTGAAATATTTTGAAGAAATGGCTTGCTCCAGGCTATGGTGTGAGCTGAGATTATAGAACCATTTTCACCAGCGTGCTGCTGGTAGTCTGTTCTGACTGCTATAAAATCTTGATTGAAAACAGTTTGTTAAGCAATAGGTACAACAGAAAACGTGAATTTTTGAGCGTTTCTACATTCAGTACCACTGTTGATATAATAATGCCATAGGATGGCTCCAGGCACCAAATATTTAGTGGAAGAGAATTTATTTCAGTTTATCTCAGAAGGATATGTAGATTTATTCCTCTTTTTATGTCAATCTATTAAACTGAAGCATTTCTCTACTTTTAGCTATTTCCTCTCTTAATCTATTCACTTTTTCGTAAATACTTTAAAGGGATGGTGAAGAAAGAGATCAGGTGTGTCCATGTGCACCTGGACGCATTTTCTCCCTCTCGCTGGTGAATGAAGAGCTGGCAGGAGCAGCTCTGTCACTCAGATAGAAGGAACAGATGGAGTGAGAATTTCCACATACAGACAGCCCTCAGGAGCTGTGCCCAGAACAGATCCAACAGTCATCTAGCTCGCAATCTGCCTTCACGTTGTATTTATGATTTTCTGAAAAATGTCTAGTTTCTTTCACTGAATGCTGAATTGAATTACCTCACAAGCTTTCATCGTAATCAAAAAATAACTCTTCATCTACCATAAGAAAAAATTCACAGACTCCCATGTCTTGTGCATGAAAGTCTAAAATAGACTTTTGTAGCTTGCCTTTTATTCTTTATTTGTGTATATTTTTAACATGATATTGAGATGTCAAAGAATACTCATTATTGTTAATATAATGATGTGTATGTGTATATATATATGTCCATTATTTAATAAAATAGAGATGAAACTGATAAAAATAAACAAAAGAAAATATTTGGAAAAATAACCAGCTATTTAATTTGTCTAGGCTATGCTTGTGAGAGCAGAGGAAGAATGAAGGAACAGTACTGTGGTGAGTTGAATAGTGGCCCCCTCTTACAGGCCAAATTGTGTCTCCCCAAAATTCATATTTGAAGTCCTAACACACCGTATGACTGTTTTGGCAATGAGGGCTTTAAGGAAGTAATTAAGTTTAAAGGAGGTCATAAGGATGAAACCCTGATGTGACAGAATTGGTGCCCTTGAAGAGGAAGAGACACCAGAGCATCCTCTTTGCCACGTGAGGACACCAGGAGATGGTGGCCATCTGCATAACCACAAAGAAAGCCCACACCAGAATCTGACCATGCTGGCACCCTAATCTCAGACTTTTAGCCTACAGAACTGTGAGAAAATAAAACAGACTTAAAGATATTAATTGACTTATTCTAGGCCCTAGTAAATGATGGTGCATATGGCTCAGTGAACGAAGCCAATCTGAAAAAGCTACATACTGTACATATCCAACTATATGACTTTCTGGGAAAGGCAAAACTATGGATACAGTAAAAAGATCAGTGGTTGCCAAGGATTGAGGGAGAGAGGAGGGATGAAGAGGCGGAGATAAAGATTTTTAGTAACTCTATGTCTAACCTTTTGAGGAACTGCCAAACTGTTTTTCGAAGTGGCTATGGTACATCTAGACAATGGAATATTGTTTAGCGCTAGAAATAAATGAGCTATCAAGCCATGAAAAGAAATGGAGGGCCTTTTGACTAAATGAAAGAAGCTAAACAGAAAAGGCTACATATTGTATGATTCCAGCTATATGACATTCTGGGAAAGGTAAAACAATGGAGACAATAAAAAGGTCAGCGATTGCCAGGGGATAGGGGGAGGGAAAGGGAAGAATAGGCAGAGATAAAGATTTTTAGGGCATGAAACTATTCTGTATGTTACTATAATGATGGAGACATCGTAATTATACATTTATCCAAACACATAGAATGTACAACACCAAGAGTGAACCCTAAGGTAAACTACAGACTCTGGGTGATGAAGATGTGTCCATATAGGTTCATCATTGCAACAGATGCACCCTCTAGCGGAAGAGGTTGACAGAGGGGGCAGCTGCACATGTGTGGCAGTAAGAGTATATGGGAAATCTCTGTACTTTCTTCTCAATTTTGCTATGAACCTAAAATTGCTCTAAAAAAAAAAAGTAAAGAATATTGGCTAAGACCTCCACTAAAATGTTGAAAAGAAATACTGATAAAGGATATTCTTGCCTTTTCCTGATCTTTGGGGCAAAACATTTTCAGTATTCACTGTTAAATGTGATCATTGTTTTAGGTTTTTTGTAAATACTCTTTATTAACTTGACAAAATTCTCCTTTATTCTTAGTTTTTTGAGTGCTTTCATCACAGATGGGTGTTGCATTTTGTTAATTGCTTGCTCTGTATCAATTAAGATAATTATATGTTTCTTCTTTTTGTGTGTACGTTAATGTGGTAAATTAAATTGTTTGATTTTTCAAATGTGAAACCTTGTATTCCTGGGATAAATCTGACTTGGTCATATTGTATTAATTATCCTTTTTATATGTGGGTGGATTCAATTTGCTAAAATTTTGTAAATATTTTTTTGTCTGTATTTCATGAGAGATGTTTGTCTTTGTTTTGTTTTGTTTGTAATTGAGTATCAGAGCATCGCTGGCCTCGTCTTGTATTCACTGGAAAGGTTTGTGCGGAATTGGCATTACTTATTTCTTAAAGCAATCACAATCTTCAGTTTCCTTTGTGGAGCAGTTTTCAACCACAATTTTACTTGCTTTAGTTGACATAGGGCTATTTAGGTTACTTATTTCTTCTTAAGTCGTTTCTTCATAGCTTCTTAGTAGGTTGTGTCTGTCAAGGAATTTGTACATTTCGTCTTAGTTACCAAATTTATTGACATATGGTTTTAAAAAATATCATCCTTTTATCATTTTGTCTATAGGGTCTAACATATTGTCCTCATTTTTTTTCCAGATATTGGTAATTTATGTATTTTCTCTTTTGGGATTTTTCTGAATAAATGTTCATCAATTTTATTGATCTATTCAAAGAACCAACTTTGGAGTTCATTGATTTTCCTCTGTTGCTTTTCTGTTTTCTATTTCATTGATTTCTGCATTTATCCTTATTGCTCCCTTTTGCTTACTTAAGGTTTTATTTGTTCTTTTTTTTATAGTTTCTTAACATGGAAGATTAGATCTTTAAGATTTTCATGTCTTCTAATATGAGCATTTAATGTTATAAATTTCTCTCTAAGCCCGGTTTCACTTGAATCCCACAAGTTTTGATATGCTGTATTTTCATTAGCATTCAATTCAAAATAGGTTCAAATTTCGGTTTTGATTTTTTTCTTTGACCTACGAGTTACATAGTAGTGTGTTATTTTGTTTGTAAATTTTGAAAGACTTTGTCAGACATCTTTCTATTATCGATTCTTAGATCAGTTTGTTGTGATCAAAGATCATATTTTGATTAATTTCATTCTTTTTAAATTTATAACAATGTGCTTTACGGCCCAGGATATAGTTTGTCCTGGTGAATGATCTACATGATCTTGATGAGATTAGCATATTCTGTTGTTGGATTGGGCCTGCTGTTAAGATTTGTTTAGGGTCAGTTCAGAGCAGTCTTTGGTCTGGAGCTAACTGATGCCCACTACTGAACTGATGCTTTTCCGAGGACTCTACCCAACGCTTGTTTATTGTAAAGTCCTTCTATTTTGGCAGGTGCAAATGATTCCAAACTCTGCAGGTGCTTCGGGAGTTTCCAGTGGTTCCCCATCTTCAGGTAGTGCCTCCCTGTACACAGCAGATCAGTGCTCAAAGACTTATGTGCCTCCCTCTGCAGATCTATAGAGCTTTCCTTTTGTGAAGCTCCTTCCTTTCAGATAACCTGCCTCACAAATTGAAGCCACCTTGGTTGACTCAAACTCCAATCTCTGTCTCCTCAACTAAGTAACTACTGCTTGGTTTTCCCCAATCTGTGTGATGGCTTCCAGACAGTAGGCTGAGGCAAATATATGGTTGACATCATTTGTTTCCTTTATTTCAGGGGTCACAGTACTCTGTTGCCTATGGTCCAATGTTGGAAATCTATCGTTTCATGTTTTGTCTAGTTTTCTAGTTGTTAAAGGTAGGATGAGAGTTGTAGTCTCATTTACTCCATCATGGCCTTCAATCTACTTGTGGCCTTCTTTTTTTGAGTTACATTTGCTTTGAATTCACATTTCTCACAGTTATGCCCAGTTTTTGAAAGAATGGTTATTAATTTTCCTATTTTACAGAGGAGAAAATAAAGTTTAGAGAGATCAATAAATGGGCTACAGCATGTTATTTTCTTTTTATTAGGCTTTCCCCACCCTTTGGTCCTCCACTGATTCTCTTAAGCCATGGTTCTTATTGGAATTTGGAATCAGACAGTTGTTTTGAATACAGCACCATCATTTAATAGGACCTAGGACAAGTTAATTAAAATTTCTGTCTGTTTTCTCACATGTAAAATGGAAATAATAACAAAAATATGCTCTCAGCAGTGCCTTATAATGGTAAGCAACATTACTTTGAATGATACAAGTTTGAATGATAAAGACGATGATTAAAAAACATCAGAACTCCTATAACTGGTCCCCATATCAACACTCAGTATTCTGCATTGCTTCTCTGATAGTATTAAAATTAGTGGTAAGGAAGGGAATGAACTCTGATGTCCTTCTTGCTCATTTATAGCTCAATTTAATAAGTGCCTCATTTTGTGTTTTATCACCAACTTCATGAGCAGTCCAATATATCATGAGTGTGTGTGTTTGACACTGAAATCTAGTGTAATGTCCTTATAGCGTCCGTCCCACTGAACCTTACGTTGCTCTCTGAAATTCCTACCATGTAAAGAAACTAAAGACAAGCATGACCCAAAGTAAAGAGTACAATTTACATTCCCAACAGTCAGGAAATATGACCTTTTTCCTACTTTCTTCCTTTTGAACCTGGAGATATTTTGAGTCTGGTGACATAAGGGATGTTACCCATTGCTGAGAAGTAGCATGATTCTTTAAATGCCTTGAATATGAAGATAACAGATAGAATAATTTTGAGAGAAGGGTAACAAAATTATTTGATATATCCAGACTTCATCAGCCGCAGAGCATTTTTAGAGACCGTTGATCCAACCAATGCATGCTAACCTGTCATGAACTGGAAAAGCAAGAGGCATAGTTCTGTGCACCCCCCTTCCTGGAGACACATATTATTCTTTTTCCACAAAGAAATCTGTGAATACTTGAACTGGATTTTTTTTCTCTTCTTCACATAGGGATTCAGGTGAAATCAAACCATGTGTTTTTTTTGGTTTCTTAAAAATAACTCCACCTGCTCATTTCCTGGCCTTCCTGTCTTCTCTCTCTCCTACCCATCTCTGTCCAACACCCAGGCCTTCTTCAGAGCCATGATGATTCTCATAGTTTCAAAAGGAAACAGAATGGTTTTGAAGTCAGTATAAATAGTAGGGATCAAAGAAAGTATAAAACCAGATAACCCCTGAACCTCTGTTATTTTGCTCTGGTCTCTACCAACTTAATTTTATTCTTCTGCTCATACAACAAAAATAAACAAAAGAACAGAGGGAAGTCATCTACATCTCACATTCCTGAGATGAGATGAAGGATGGAGATAAATTATTTGCTGTCTTCCTTCTGCCCCTTTGGTGTAATTAATAAACACCCAACTAAAAGAAACTTTAAAATTGCAAAATTCAGCACACAACCTACAGTTTTAGTATAATTCTCCCCATATCCATAGAATTTCTCCATTAACTTGCTAAATTCTTGAGTGGAGGAAATACATCTTGTTCAAATTCCGCAGTAGATTGTCCTATAATATCTGTCACTTAGTTCAGTGTTCAATTAATGCTAGTTAAAGAAGCAAAGGAATTAAAAATATTATAATTTCCATTTAGCTCCACTGAAGCTTGTTTGGCCAACATGAAGCATAATATTGGAAAATAAGCAAATTTCTATGATTATGTTATAAAATATTAGCATATAACATGGAATTAATAATCATATTTGAGGTCTACAAAATCACAATGCACTAATTTGATCACATTTGTTATTTTCATTTTAGTCAAAAAGGGACAGTTTTGGGTTTTTTTGCATGCTATTTGCAGGTCCACACAACATAATATCATCATTTTGCCTTTTATACATCTATAAAATCACAGCCCATAATTTTTATAAAGACATCGATATTATCCATGGTCAATTTCAATGTGTCTCATTAGTATGATTGAGACGGAGCTGTTCTCATGGACTTTTATATGGAGGACAGATAAACATAACGCTTAGTTTCATCACATACATAAATAGATTTCATTAATATCCATTCTTTGAAAAATTAATGAAAATCCAGAGTGTGACAAAACGTTCAACTTAAATTCAATTCCATAGATAATGAGTGAGGTATGGCTCAGACATGTGGCTCTCTGAAGACCTAGATCAATAGACAAAATAACTTTTAAAAAACTAGAAAAATGGTAGGAGAATATGTTCCTTAAACCAGTAATTCTTGGCCTTTAATAATTTATCCACATCAATCATTCTATCAAAGCTCAGATTTTATTGTTATTAGTAAAGAAAATTTCTCTTTTTCTGAGAAGAATCTTTCTGTTGTGCAAGCATCCTCCTTATGTCTTAATAATTTTGCAACTCTATTAACTATTTTGGTCTACCATTAATGAACATTACTATCGATTTTTATATTCTTCCTTAGCTCATCTTCTTAAAATATAATTGGCTTCAAATTAGCTCTTGCTTGTAGCTAGAAGATAAACATTTATGTTGTAACCTTTGATAAAGCCTGAAATATTAATTATTGTCCTTTTCTATCAATTAAGGGGGGTTTCATAATTTCAAAACTAAACTATATAGTATTTTTGATATAACATTATTTAAGATAAGATACCAAGCCAAGATTCTTGTGTGTATGTGGCACATTTAGCCTCTGCTCATATGTAACCCAGAGCCAAAAATCAAGATTTTTATTTTTTAAAAAAGATTTGAACATTCAATCTGTTGTTAAATATTTTCTGCCTATTTAATCCTTATGTAATCCTTGTATAATCCAATTTCTTGAGTTAATTTGTTGGCTTATAATGTTTCAACAGCCTTTAAAATTAATGTCATTAAATGTAGTCCTAAAATAAAAACAGCATCCTTTATAAATGTAATATACATTTTTGCTGAACATAAATTTATATATTGTATTTCAAAATTTTTCTAGTTTTAATGTGAACAGGCAGCATTTCAAACCACCCTACACAGAACTGGAATCAGGCCAAGACCCATAGTGGTTTTTGAAATCCATGGCATGCTCTTTATGGTGAGACCCACACATGTGCAACTGAGACGAACCTAGAAGCTCATGAACAGCTCCATGGGATCATTTTCCCCAGATACTCCCTCTCACTCTCTTTGCAGTGCTTACTATTTCCCCTGGGGCTCTCCTTCTTGGTCCTCTGGCCAGAAAGCTAAGGATTTCTTTACCCTCTCTGTCCCACAGTTTTCTGTTATTGCATCTGCATGTGAGGTCAAGCAACAGGAGGACAGGATGATCATGCCATCCTCTTGAGACAACAGTTCCTTCACTCTGAAAAAATGACCCCACTGTCATGGCTGTCACTACCACCCTTATCACAGGCTTGCTAGGGAGCTGGGGCATGAGAAAACAGAGAAAATAAAATAAACAGGATATTTCCTCTGCCCTTTCTGAGTGTTGGTAGATCTCTTTCACGCTCCTCAAGCCAGAACTAGAGGGGTCCTGCTGGAACTTTCTCTCTGTCCACGCTGATGCCCACTTCCAAATTTTGGGCTGCATTGAGACAAGGCCAAGGATAATGGGTGAAAAAAATGAAAGTTAAAACCACCACTAATTTAGGGGTACTCCAAGTGCTGTTTATCCCCCTAATCAGTCTATTACTATTGACTTTTTTAAAATAAATTTTAATTTTTAGAGCAGTTTTAGGTTCATAGCAGTATTGACCAGAAGCTACAGAGATTTCTCGTATGCCCCTACACATGCACAGCCTCCCCCATTATAAACACCCCCACCAGAAAGTACATTTGTTACAATTGATGATCTAGATTGACACATCATTATCACCCAGAATCCATAGTTTACATTAAGGTTCAGCCTTGGTGTTGTACATTCTATGGGTTTGAAAAATGCATAATGACATGTATCCATCACTATAATATTATACAGGGTAGTTTCACTGTCCTAAAAATCCCCTGTGCTCAGCCTATTCATCCCTTCCCCTTCAACCCCTGGCAGCCACTGATCTTTTTACCATGTCCATAGTTTTGTCTTTTCTAGAATGTCGTGTTGTCGGAATCATGCAGTATGGCAGTATGTAGCCTTTTCAGATTGGCTTCTTTCACTTAGTAATATGCATTTAAAGTTTCCCCATGTCTTTTCATTGCTTGATAGCTCATTTCTTCTTAGTATTGAATAATATTCCATTGTCGGGATGTACCACAGTTTATCCATTCACCTACTGAAGAAAATCTTGGTCCTTCATCTATCTTGGTTGCTTTCAAGTTTTGGCAATTATAAGTAAAACTTAAATATAAAATCAGCTTTGCCTTTTCTCTTTCTCTTTCAGGCCCCTCCCTATTTTTCAGGAAATCCACCTTAGGAATATTTCGAAACTGTGGCCACTTCACATTACCTCTATTGCTATTGCAATGGTCAGAGCTATCATCATCCCTTGGCCAAATTAATCTAATAATCTATATTTCTTCTAGAATTTAATTTACAAAAAGGCTAAAATCTTAGCGTTTTTTTCTATAGTGATATAGACAAGCCTTAAAACAGTACTTGGTACATAGAAAATGTTCAATAAATATTTTGTGGATGAATGAATGACAGCTAATACATAATTTTAATAGCTAAAATATGCTGTGCCTACAATGAGCCAAGTTCTAATTTAGACAGAGGGATGGATGGATGGATGGATGCACGGATGGATAGATGGATTGATAGACATATATATATATATATACATACAATTTAATCCTCATTAAAACCCTATGAGATTGGTACTGTTATCATTCCCTCTTATAGATGAGGCAACATGGACAACAATCTCAGAGTTAACCCCAACCCATATTGCTCATACAGTCACACAAGACTGGTTAGCTGATCTTTATACTCAATCGTGTTATACCTATTGGAGACAAAATCATTGATGGCCTATCCTGGATCGCTCAGAGACTCTTGCAATTTAAAAGGCTAAGTTAACGGCTATCCAGGGACAGCTGTGTCTATCTTCATCCTCACAATTGAAAATGAATGCAACTGTTGGGAGAAAATTTATAGAATTTTTATAGTATTATTTTACACTGCTAGACGGGCAATGTAAAGATGGACAATGTAAATATATAAGCCCTCTCTATATATAGGCCTACATCAGGGGACCCTCTCCTTTTCACAAAGATTTCCATTAACAATTAACATAATGAAAGCTGAAATTTGTCATTGAATTCTTCTAATTAGAGATGTTTCTCCAAAGTTGCAAAAATCAAGATGTACACAAACTGAACAATAGTTTTTATAGACCACACCTCTTATTAAACAAACTGTTAATATATTTAAAAGCAAAATAGGAAAGCCAACATACTTTCAGAAAGCTAGTAGACAAATGGCATATCATCCTTCGCCAAAACGAAGCTCTACCAAATAGCAGACACATCCAAATATTTCTGTTGTGATGAACCGTAGACCTAATCACTTTCTGCGGCAATTTATTTACTGTCTCCTGGGATAAATATTTTATATCAGATGGTGAGCTTGCTGTGACAGCATAACATTTGGGTTCGTTCTCATCCTTCAAGTAGTTGCTATAATGTACACTAACGAAAGTCAATAAAGCCACAGTAAACATTCTCTCAAGCACAATTTTAATGGAAAATAATGAAACAAAAATAGAAATACAATAAAATAGTATATTATCCTGGTACCTAATGTTTGCATTCTCAACACAGTTACAAAACTATCCTAAGGCTGGTCATTTGAAGCCACTGATGTTAGTTTCCCAGGATATAAATTCTACAAAATAATGACTCCACAGAAAAGTGATGAAAAATATCTAAGTACTTTTGAAATGCAAAGGGTTAGAAAAGTATTAAATATTACGATAATACAGACACGTACATATATTGTTGATCACAGAGATTGAGCCATTGTAATGAAATGACCAAGAAAGGGCACCAGCTTATTTCAAAGTTTGGAGTAGTCACAGACCTACTCTGTCGTTGGCTTCTGACAGTGATTCTTCAGTGGCACCTTAAAGTATGAAGAATATATTAAAGGTCAAAAAATAAGCTTCCATTTAAAATTAGCTTCCATTCACATCAGATGCACACTAACTCATATTTATATTTTAATTCACTCATCACTGGAATTCTTTGTTTGAGGTTGATTTCATTATTATGAAAAATCTGAAATTATGAGACAACTAAGTACACAAGAGTTTTCAATTCAAGACATAAGACTTTTCCAACGCCTTTGTGATGTTTTTGAAACTAAGGGCTAAAATACAAGTACTATTTATAAAAAATAAAAATAAAGATATACTCTTTGGTATATAATCACTTGTAGATTAATCAACCAAAATTGGCTATAATCAGTTGCAAACTCCTTCACAGAGTATTATTGTTGAAAGTGCCACATAATGAAGGAATTCTTTTCTTCAAAAACTCATATTCTATTTTTTATGTAAAAAAATTGCCATTTTAAATACAACTAATTTTCAAACACTAATTTTACAAAAAAGACTTCAATGCAAGGCCAACTGTTTTGCTTTTTAGCACAAGAGTATAAATTATAAACACATAGATTTCCCTTTTTTCATCAACAAGATGGGAAAATGGTAAATTGCTAAAATTATCACCCGGGCAGATGTCTGTGAAAATAGTTATAATATCAAATGAGTTCTCATCAGTTTAATACATTTAGTTATATTGTGCCTTTAATTTTTTCACAGAGGGCTTCATATTCACTGTGAAACACTCAACCCAAAATCCCATGGAAGTCATAGAAGCAAAGAAAAGATAGTATGATGTTACCTACTTCAGCCAGCCCTCAACTCAGTTGAATCATAATGATAGAAAATCTGAGATACAGCACAAGGTTGATAAATAAATTACTGTATTTCTTGGGCAATTCACTTAATGTCTATGAGTTTATTTATGTATAAATGAGAAATTTAAAAATGATTGAGGCTGGCCCATGGGTGTAGCGGTTAAGTTTGTGCGCTCTGCTTTGGTGGCCCAGGGTTCCAGGGTTTGGATCCTGGGCACAGGCCAACTCACTGCTTGTCAAGCCATGCTGTGGCGGCAGCCCATATAAACTAGAGGAAGATGGGCACGGATATTAGCCCAGGGCCAATCTTCCTCAGCAAAAAGAGGAGGATTGGCAACAGATGTTAGCTCAGAGCTAGTCTTCCTCACGAAAAAAAAAGTGATATCCACAGTCCTTTTCAGTCTCCATATCCAATGATTATGTTAATATAATTAACTATTTAAGACATATAATAATATAATGATCTGTCAGTCACTTCACACAGAGTATCTTGAAAAACTTTATGAAGTAGTTACCATTATATACCAATTTCAGTTTTATAGATATGGAAACTGAGACAAAAAGAGATTAATACCTTCCCCAAGACCACAATGGCAGAAACAAGATATGAACCCAGAGAGATGTTCTCAAAAGTCTGCAGGGCCGGCCCAGTGGCTTAGCAGTTAAGTGCGTGTGCTCTGCTACTGGCGGCCTGGGTTCGGATCCCAGGCACGCACCAACGCACCGCTTCTCCCGCCATGCTGAGGCCGCGTCCCACATACAGCAACTAGAAGGATGTGCAACTATGACATACAACTATCTAATGGGGCTTTGGGGAAGAAAAAAAGGAGGAGGATTGGCAATAGATGTTAGCTCAGAGCCGGTCTTCCTCAGCAAAAAGAGGAGGATTAGCACGGATGTTAGCTCAGGGCTGATCTCCCTCACACACACAAAAAAAAGTCTGCATTTTTCTTCTTTTGATTTTGTTGAATCTGATTTTTTTTAATTGAGGTATAATCATTATATATAACATACATAAAATGAACTTCATAGATTTTTATTTTTTTGGTGAGGAAGATCGGGCCTGAGCTAACATCCTTTGCCAATCTTCCTCGTTTTGCTGAGGACGATTAGCCCTAAGCTAACATCTGTGCCCATCTTCCTCTATTTTGTATATGGGATGCCACCACAGCATGGCTTGATGAGCAGTGCCTAGGATAGAGCCTGGGATCCGGGCCTGTGAACCCTGGCTCCATGAAGCAGATCCCGCAAACTTAACCACTATGCCACCAGGCCGGCCCCATGAGGTTCATAGATTTAAGTGTACAGGTTCATTAGCTTTGAGAAATGCATGCACTCATATAACCACCACCCCAGTAAGGATACAGACTACTTCGTCACCTCAGGAAGTTCTCTTAACAGCTTGTGAGAAAGTGAGCTGTCAGCGCATAGCCCACAAAGAACTGAATCCTGCCAACAACAATGTGAGTGAGTAAGATACGAAGGAGATCCCTCCCAGGCAAGCCTTGAGATGACTGAAGTCTTCCAAGAGACCCAGAGCCAGATAATCTAGATGGTCTAGATTAACTGTGTGTGGATTACTGACCCACAGAAACAGACAATAAACATTGTTTTCAGCCACTGAATTTGGAATAATTTGTTAGACAGCCATAGACAACTACACAGTCATAACAGGCTTGTCATAGGATTTGCATTTGGTTTGGGAGATTTAGGACAGTGTTCTAGGATGCATGCTCTGGATTGGACACTGTCCGAAAGTGGGGACAATTCTGTGATTGAATATCTTAATGATTTTATCTAAAATGCAGGAGGAAAAAGGTAGCATTGAAAGTCAAGTGGCAAAGAAGGAGCAGTCATTTAAATTAGCAATGAGAGGGAGAAGCAGACTGACTCTTTGTGAGGTTGGCTTGGACCATTCTTGTTTTTGGCTGTGCCCAAACATAATTCTGGAATGGTCTTGGTTTTGTCTTGCTCCATCATTGTCACAGATTGACTGTTTTTGATTTGGTGTTCTTTGAAACTGTGTTCAACTAGAGAAAATCTCTAATGGCTAGACCAGCTACCTCCCAGTTGAAAGCAGTCAGGGGTTGTTTGTCTCTTTCTCAACGCATAAATACGCTATGGAAATTCTCGTACAAGTCTTTTTTGTGGACCCGTGAGTTCATTTCTCTTGAATAATGTCTAGGAGTGGAATGGTCATAGTCTAGGCACATATACAACTTCATAAGGAATTGCCAAACTGTTTTCTCCCCAGTAATGTATGAGAACTCCAGATGCTCCACATTTTCAACACAGTATTGTCAGTTTTCTAATTTTAGCTATTCTAATGAGTGCAAAGTAGGACCTCATTTGGATACAATTTGAATTCCCCTGATGATTAAGTATATTGAGCGTCTTTTCAGGTGTCCATTAGCCATCTGTACATCTCCTTTGACAAGTTTCTTCTCAAGCACTTTGCACTTGTCCAATTTTATTGAATTTTCTTTTACTTATTGATTTGTAGAAGAAAAATGCATTCTGAATTCATTTTCTTTGTCCTTTGTCACATATATGCATAATGAGTACTTTCTCCCAATCTATGTTTTTTGTTTTCATTTCCTTGTCCTTTGATAAGCTGAAGTTTTTGATTTTGATAAAGTTTAATCCATCAACGGCTCCTTTTATAGTTTAGGCTTTTACAATCTGTCTAAAAATCTTTGCCTCTCCAAAAGTCATGAAGATATTCTTCTGTATTTTCTTCTAGAAGCTTTATAATTTTAGCTTTTATGATTAGATCTATGATCCACTTCAGATTAGTTTTTGTGATTTTTCCCATTGTGTTGCCTTGTCACTTTTTTCAACAATCCTTTGACCTTATATGTATACATTTATTATCAGATCCTGAATCCCATTCCATTGTGACATTTGTCCATTGTTACCCCCAAATTACACTATTATTTCCAGAGCTTTCAGATAAGTCTTGAAATCAAGTGGCGTAAACACTGCAACTTCACTTTTTGTTTTGAGTATATTGGCAATTATAGATCCATTGCATTTCCATATTAATTTTAGAATTGGTTTTAAATTTCTGCTCAAAAATGATAAAAATTTGAATGAGTTGTTTTTTAATCTATAGGTCAATTTTGGAAAATCAACCTATTAAAAACATTGAGTCTTCTTGTCCCTGAACACGGCATATCTTTTCATTTATTTAGGTCTTCTTAAATTTCTCCCTACAATGTTTTGTAGCTTTTATTATAGAAGTAGCATATATTATTTTATTACATGTATTCCTAAGTATTTTATATTTTATGATGCTATGACATTATTATTTAAATTTCATTTCCGATGTTCAGAGTATATAGAAATATAATTGATAACTGAATATGAGTCTTATATCCTGGGACCTTGCTAAACTCACTTTTTAGTTGTAGTAGGGCTTTTTTTGTAGATTTCTAAGGATTTTCTATGTATCATGTCATGTAGAAATAAAGATGTTTTCTTTCTTTCTTTTTGACCTATGTGTCTATTTCTTCTTCTTGCCATATTGAAACAGGCTAGGATTCTACCAAGTATAATATTGAATAGAGTTAGTGAGAGAAT
Organism: Diceros bicornis minor; assembly: GCF_020826845.1. Lineage (NCBI taxonomy): Eukaryota > Metazoa > Chordata > Mammalia > Perissodactyla > Rhinocerotidae > Diceros > Diceros bicornis. The sequence goes on from NC_080768.1 coordinate 8,566,583, forward strand.
ACATTCTTAACTTGTTTCCAGCATATAGTCTGTCTAGGAGAATGTTCCACAAGCATTTGAAAAGAATACTTATTGTGCAATAGTTTAGGGTTGTGTTTTAAAAATGTCAGTTAAGTCAGTTTGGTTGATAGTGTTGTAATCTTTCTTCCTCAATGATTTCTTTTCTACTTTATCAACTACTGAGAATGTGGTGTTATAATATCTGGCTATATTTGTGAATTTCTCTATTTTTCTCTTCAGTTCCATAAATTTTGTTTCATGTATGAGACACTCTGTTATTAGATGCATACACATTCAGGGTTACAAAATATTTCTCTGTGTCTCTGGTAATGCTTCTTGATTTTAAGTCTGTTTCTCTGCTATTAATATAGTGGCATCAAGTTTCCTAGGATTTGTGCTTTCATTGTATATCTTTTCCCATTTTTCACTATTAATCTGCATTTTTCATTATATTAATGTGTATCTCCTGTAAAGAGGATAAAATTGAGCTCTGCTGTCCATCAGTCTAACAATCTCTGCTTTTTTATTGAAGTTGAAAAGCCATTTACTTTTAATGTAATTATCAAGCTGCTTGGATTTAAGTCTACCATCTTACAATGATGTTTCTATTTGTCTTTTAGGTTCTTTACTCTTATATCCCTTCTTTCTATTTGAGCTTAATATTTTTAGTAATACCTTCTACATTTATACAGACTTTTCAGCTTTTCTTTGTATTCTTTCAGTTGCTCTGCCAATTACAATATGTATATTAATGTATTACATTCCATCTTGAATTAACATTATACCACATCATATATATATTGTAAGAATGTTACAAATATATCAAAAGTATTATACCGTTTACACACTTTCCTTTCCTTAGCACTACTGTTGTCTTATATTTTAATACCTGCAGTCTCAATTGTTTTTCTGTACTTTTTTTTTCATTTTGTAGGCTGTTTCTTGGTTTGATCCTTGGTTTTAGTATTTTTTACTTTCTTTTTTAAATTCCTCCCCATGCAATATATATCTTCCAATAAAACTGCTCCTTTCTTTCTCCCTTTTACTCAAAGAATAACAGTAGGATTACTTGGATTTATTCTCTTTCCTATTTTTCTATTCCCCCACTGTTTGTTTATTTGTTCTATTTTGTTTGTTTTTATTTCCATCTGTAGGAGGTTCCACAGGTTAGAAATAAAAATGGTCAAGATAAATTTTATTTCATTTTAATATTTTACTTATTTCATTAATACTTTTAATAATTCAACTTATTTCATTTTCTAAGTTCTTTTCAATTTTCATGCATAATGGATTTTTATGGAAAAGAGCAAAAGAACCTAAAACAATCAAACAGGTAAAATTCACTTTTGCGAGAATAAACTCAAGGTCTTGGGCTTATTTAAGTCAGTAGAAAGATGTTTACATTTGAGCTTTTTTACACAGACTTGCCTCCACTGACTTCAAGTGATCTGCTATCTGAAACCTTGCAAACAACTTTAATAGAGTATTTCTTTAAGGTATGATAATTTAATTCAAATTTCATCATGTTCAACATATTTCAGCTATCAGGTTACTTAATGGAAATACTCTAAAATAATATGTTTCTGTTTTGTCTAAAAGGCAAAAATAAAACAAATGGAACAAAAAGTCAAGTCTACTTAATCTTTGAGTGAATAAATCAGAATCTACTTTTCTAAGTTTTAACATGAAGAAGTAAACTGATTACAACCAGGTCAGAGCTGGCCAACACATCTTTTACTCTCAAAATGAGTAATCTCCTTAGTCTTAACATTAGCTTTATAATTCCCAAAAGAATTATGTCAATTATATCTCAATAAATCTAGGGGAAAAAATTCCCAAAAGGAAAATACTCACTTTAAAGATAGTTGTGTATTTTTGCAAAGAGAAATGGACTTTTAAATTTTCAAAAATTCTAAGTATCTTACAATGATCAGTCTTTTGAAAAGCATATATGCTAAGAATTCCATAAACACTGGAAAGAATAAGAATTATCATTTAATAAGATTTAGATACGAGATAATTTTCTTATTGTCTTAAAAGTGACTTTTTTAAAGCATAAGACATTTTGTCCAGATTCACTTATGATTACTGTAGATATTTGTAACCTAAGTATATGAAGTTTTCAAGTTGCCACTCAGAATAATGCATATATAATTGAAGACTAATACAATTCCTCAGGCTTTATGAAAATTAAGAATTTTAGACAAGCCAGCCCTGATGGCCTAGTGGTTAAAATTTGGTGCACTCTGCTTCAGTGGCCCAAGCTTGGTTCCTGGGCATGGAACCACATCACTCTTTTGTCAGTAGCCACGCTGTGGTGGTAGCTCAGATAGAAGAACTAGAAGGACTCACAACCCAAATATACAACTATGTACAGGGGCTTTGGGGAGAGAAGAAAAAAAAAAAGGAAGGAAGATTGGCGACAGATATTAGCTCAGAGTGAATGTTTCCCAGAAAAAAAATAATAATAAGATTTTTATTGATTATTATTTTATTATTTTTAAATTGCTGTCACTTCTAGTTTGGCCAGAAGAAATTCCATCCAAAACAAAGAAAACGTCTAGAAAATATTTTTCATTTTATTGCTCTCACCTTGTTATTTTGAAGCCAACCAACAAATCATTTTTCTTTCTCAAGTGCATTGGTCTTTTTTGTTTCTCTTTTTTTAGTTTATGAAGCACTAAAGAAAACACAAAACAATAAAAATTAGGCAAGGAAATAGCATAAATTGGGAATCATTATCATTTGCTAAATGAAATGACCTCCAAAGTCTTTACTCCTTCACCCTCTCCGCAGCTCCCTAGCATTCCTATACTGTATGTTCATGCACAGAATTTTAAGTGAATTTTGAAGTCTTAGGTCAGCTCAATCGAGGTAATGAGCATCCTGAGGAGAGTCTATTGCATGTGGAAAGAATGCACATACAGAGGAAAGAGGAATAAACAAAACAAGGAAAAAAAAAAAACACTGTAGAAACTAATAATAAGTACACAAAGTACACAAGTGTATTTATTACATTTTGCAAGCACTTTGTTCTACATTTCAAAAACGCCACCATCAAGCTGTTGGCACATTTATGTACAAAACAGATTAATTGTAATGCCTGCTACAAAGCATTCTTTGTGAAAATACAAACTCTAATACCAGAAAGAAAAGCCCAAAGCATCAAGATCATTACGTAAGTTTAAAAGACAGGTTTAAAAATCATCACAAACTGTTAAGACACAGAAACAAAACACTATCATATAGAATTTAAAGAAGCCCGTTAATACTTTTGCTGAATATCTGTAATACTGCATATATCAGAAAAATGTTGAACTGGTAAGATAATCTAAGTGTAAAAAAAGGAAGCAAAACCCCAAATTAATTAAATAATACTACAGAATGCATAATCATGCCACAGATAACCCTAGTAACATCCCCCTACCTACTATAAGAACTTGTAAAATTATGGATAATGCATGACTAGTCATTGTACAAAGATTGTTTCACTCAATAAATTTTATTAGAAATGCACTTACACTGAGAAAAGATTTCACAATGATCATATCAGTGCACAATACTACCTAGTTTTTATACACTGACAAAAATGTCTTGTCAGGCTACATCATTTTAAAAGACACTTTACAGCATTCTTGTAGCATTAGAAATAATCAAAAGAAGAGTCAAGGTTAAAACAAACACCAAATTTGGTCCAATAATACTGATTGCTTTTTTTTTTTTTTATTCCCTTGATATAGGTACTTCTTATAAATGAATACGAATGGATATTTGGTTAAAATGACTTACTTGAAATAAAAACACAAATCTATCACTACACTTTGAAAGGATACATTCTATAGTGGCCTTTGACCACATTTTAAAAAACACTACAGGTAAACCAACATAGATTGGAAGGCTGCAAGCAAAGCTATCATATTAATGGAAGCCTTTTCAAATATATCATACACATTTGAAGGATAGTCTACAGAGGTGCAATCCATTAAAACTTTTTAAGGTAGGTAAAATAACTTCTGAGGGGTTAGTGTGCTTATTTTTAATATACCACCTTCATAAAGGTAATTAATGTTCCACATTAGCATATTAAAAGTTCCAATCCAGCCATTGCTTAAATCACAAAAAGATCATTCTCCAATAGACCACAGTAGATATTTCCATTAAAATTGTCTCTATACTAAACTTTAAAAGGTAAGCATGGTGTCACAATCTTAAAAAGGCAACTAGCCATGCATTAGCATCATTGTTCTACATGCTCACAATATAACCATGAGTGATCAGAGAGAAATACCTTTTAAGTACATCAAGAAAAACTACAATGTTAACAAAGATAAGAAGCACTTTTTTTTTTTAACCTACTCTTACAAATTTAGAAATTGCACCTTAGATTGATGAAAACAGTAACCAGGGCCTATAGTAATGCGGCCACTGATCTTCAGACAAGATTTCCATATTTCAAGAAGAGTCATCATGATAGTATCTCTGTCTATTGTTCATAATGTACAGTGGTCCCTTTGAAGGTTACCTGTAGTTAAACTAGTTACCGAAATCAAAACTAAAAAGTATAAAAAGCTATTTTTCTTTTCAAAACATAAGAAATAATGCAAAAGGTGTTACGCATAACACATGGAAACTGGTTAAAAATCAAATAAATCTCTGCATTTGACAATGTTAGTATCTTCAATCTTACAGAATTATTAAATGTGTTTGAGAAATTTAAAAAGGAAAAAGGCTGGATAGGAGCTTGTAGAAGAGATCTGATTACACCAATTTGACAAATTAGGAAATTAAGTGCTCAACAACAAAGTATTGTATTCAGGTGATTCATAAGTCACCCTACATATCATTGATGAGAAGCACTTTCATTTTATTTTTCAAAAGGTTGGATGGTTGGATGGCCCTTAGTTAAACACCAATGCATCTGAATGGTAGAAAGAAAAGGAAGGTTTTATGTGTAAGCATTGAGCCGCTCTTTGGAGCGAGTAGAGTGGATGTCATGAAGCTCTTGCTCCTCCTTCGACTTGATGTCCTCATACTTCTGCATCCGGCAGGCATCTTTCACATAAGCCCAGTTGGCGGACAGAACCATAAGGTAGTGAACCTAAAAAAGACAAAAATAATTTATACTGCAAGACTGTTCAGTGTCTTCATGACGCCTTGCTAGCAGGAAAGAAATATTCAGATTATATGCTTATATAGGATATGTTCATTAATAAAATGGAACCAAAATTTCTGTGGCAATAGGAACGATATAAATAAAACATATTCCTTCCTCACCCCTGCAACTCTCTGACACTGTCTTCTTGGCTCCCTTTCTTTCAGTATCTCTTTTTCTTCTTCTTTTTCAACTCTGAAATATCCAAGACTGATTCTTAATCTTTATGTGATGTTTCCTGTCCATTCTGCCTTTATTTACCAAAACCATAAGGCTATACATTTCAAGTTCATGTATCTATGTTCTCTAAGCCATAATCAGAAATAGTCTCATATACAGTTAGAGTCTAGTCAACTTGAATTAATGAGAGGATATATTGCCCACTGAACAACAGAAAGAGAGATCATGGAAACCACAAGATAAATCAGTGGCTTTAATTATCAAATTAACTTTCCACAGAATGGAATTTGCAGTTGCCTTTAGATTGCAAACTGTAAGACAGCAAGTTTCATGTCATATGGATTTTGTGTATTTATATGCATTCATAATAGCTGGAATAGTGCCATGTTCAAAAAGGAAGCTCCTGATTTGTCTTGGGTAATGAAGTTACTCAAGTAATGAAGCTCCTGGTTTGACTGAAATTGATTCAGCAATGAGATCACTTAATTTTTTTTCTTTCTTTCCCTTCCTCTTGGTCCATAGAAGAGATAAAGCAATTTTCCAAATGAAGGATTTTGACGGATGAATAGGAAAGAGAAACTAAGTTGTCAGTTATTTACCTTCTCTGAGTTTTAAAGGGTGGGCAATATTTTCATCCATAATGTAGTAAAATAGAACACTACAATTTTGATTAGTCAAGAGTACATTGAAAGGCAGGAGGTAGGCTGTTTCTAAAAAGTAAAGATGGACAAAAAGAAAGCAAAGTCAATTCTAAATGGTGACTATTGTGGTATATTAAAGTAGTCAACAGTAGAAAAAGATTAACAAAACAATTTTGACACAATGATATAGGAAAAAGATGCATACCAATAAGAATGTCAGTAGGAAATTTCAATGAAAGAGGAGAAATTACAAGAGACAGAACATAAACACAAAGGATTATAAGAGACTACTATGAAAAGCGATACACCAACAAATTGGATAGCCTAGCAGAAATGGATAAATTCTTAGATCATACAACCTCCCCAAATTGAATCAAGAACAAATAGAGAATCTGAATAGACCAATCACAAGAGATTGAAACAGTAATCAAAAACTTCCCAAAAAACAAAAGTCCAGGTTCAAACAGCTTCTTTGGTGAATTCTACCAAACATTCAAAGAAGACTTAATACTTATCCTTCTCAAACTCTTCCAAAAAATTGAAGAGGGTGGGATACTTCCTAACTCATTTTACAATGCCAACATTACCTTGATACCAAAACCAGCCAAGGCCATACAAAGAAGAAGGAAAATTACAGGCCAATATTGCTGATGAATGTAGATGTAAACATCCTCAACAAAATTTTAGCAAATCAAATACAACAATACATTAAAAGGATCATATACTACAACCAAGTGGGATTTATTCCAGGGATGCAGGGATGGTTCAAAATCCACAAATCAATCAATGTGATACCACATTAACAAAATGAAGAATAAAAATCACATGATCATCTCAATAAGTGCAGAGAAAGCATCTGACAAGATCTAACATCCATTTATGATAAAAAACTGAATGAAATAGGTATAGAAGGAAAGTACCTCAGCATAATAAAGGCCATAAATGACAAACCCACAGCAACATCATACTCAATGGTGAAAAACTGAAAGCTATTTCTCTGAGAACAGGAAGAAGACAAAGATGCCCACTCTCACCACTCTTTTTCAAAATAGTACTGGAGGTGTTAGCCAGAGAAATTAGGCAAAAACGAAATAAAAGGCATCCAAACTGGAAAGGAAGATGTAAAACTGTCACTATTTGTGGATGACATGATTCTATATATAGAAAACTCTAAAAAATCCACCAAAAAACTATTAGAAATAATCAACAAATATAGTAAAGTTTCAGGGCACAAAATCAACAGGCAAAAATCAGTTGCATTTCTAAACACTAATAATAAACTAGCAGAAAGAAAAGTCAAGAATACAACCCCATTCACAATCACAACAAAAAGAATAAAATATCTAGGAATAAATATAACCAGGGAGGTGAAAGAACTTTACACTGAAAACTATAAGACACTGAAAGAAATGGAAGAAGACGTAAACAAATGGAAAGATATTCCATGCTCATGGATAGGAAGAATAAACATAGTTATAAAATGTCCATATCAACTAAAGCAATCTACAGATTCAATGCAATCCCAATCAGAATCCCAATGACATTCTTCACAGAAAGAGAACAAAGAATCCTTAAATGTATATGCAACAACAAAAGACTCCAAATAGCCAAAAGAATCCTGAGAAAAAAGAGCAAGGTTGGAGATATCACACTTCCTGAATTCAAAATATGCTACAAAGCTATAGTAATCAAGACAGCTTGGTATTGGCAGAACAACAGACACACAGATCAGTGGAACAGAACTGAGATGCCAGAAATAAAACCACACATCTACAGACTGATAATCTTCAACAAAGGAGCCAAGAATATACAATGGAGAAAGGAAAGTCTCTTCAATAAATGGTGTTGGGAAAACTGGACAGCCATATGCAAAAGCCACATTATTAACTCAAAATCGATTAAAGACTTGAATGTAAGACCAGAAACCATAAAACTCTTAGAAGAAAATATAGGCAGTACACTCTTTGACATCAGTCTTAGTAGCACATTTTGAATACCATGTCTACTCTGGCAAGGGAAAAAAGAGAAAAAATAAACAAATGGGACTACATCAGACTAAAAAGCTTCTGCACAGCAAAGGAAACCATCAACAAGAGAAAAGACAACCCACAAACTTGGAGAAAATAATTGCAAGTCATGTATCCAACAACGGGCTAATTTCCAAAATATATAAAGAACTTATACAACTCAACAACAAAAACATGAAAAATCTGATCAAAAAATGGGCAGAGGATATCAACAGACAGTTTTCCAAAGAAGATATGCAGATGGACAACAGGCACATGAAAAGATGTTCAACATCACTAATTATTATTGAAATGCAAATCAAAACTACAATGAGATATTCCTTCACACCTGTCAGAATGGCTATATTAACAAGACAAGAAATAGGAAGTGTTGGAGAGGATGTGGAGAAAGGGAACACTCATACACTGCTGGTGCGAGTGCAAACTGGTGCAGCCACTAAGGAAAACAGTATGGAGATTTCTCAAAAAATTAAAAATAGAAATACCCTATGATCCAGCTATTCCACTATTGGGTATTTATCCAAAGAACATGAAATCAATAATTCAAAGAGATGTATGCATCCCTATGTTCATTGCAGCATTATTCAATAGCCAGGCTTGGAAGCAACCTAAGTGCCCATCAATTGATGAATGGGGTAAAGAAGATGTGGTGTATATATATACATATATATACACAATGGAATATTACTCAGCCATAAAAAAGACAAAATCGTGCCATTTGCGACAATAGGGATGGACCTTGAGGGTGATATGTTAAGCAAAATAAGCCAGACAGAGAAAGACAAACACCATATGATTTCACTCATATGTGGAAGATAAACAAACACACAGACAAAGAGAAAAGATTAGTGGTTACCAGAGGAAAAGTGGGTGGGGGGAGGGCAAAAGGGATAAAGGGGCACATGTGTACGGTGATGGATAAAAACTAGACTATTGGGGGCCGGCCCGGTGGCGCAAGCGGTTAAGTGCGCGCGCTCCGCTGCGGCGGCCCGGGGTTCGCTGGTTCGGATCCCGGGCGCGCACCGACGCACTGCTTGGTAAGCCATGCTGTGGCGGCATCCCATATAAAGTGGAGGAAGATGGGCACAGATGTTAGCCCAGGGCCGTCTTCCTCAGCAAAAAAAGAGGAGGATTGGCGGATGTTAGCTCAGGGCTGATCTCCTCACAAAAAAAAAAAAAAAAAAAAAAAAAAAAAAAAACTAGACTATTGGTGGTAAACATGATACAGTCTATACAGAAACTGATATATAATAAGGTACACCTGAAATTTGCACAATGTTATAAGCCAATATGACCTCAATGAAATAATAATTAAAAAAGGAATTTTCAGAATGTTTTATTTCCTCTGAAATTTTGCATTTTGTTTAGTGGAAATTGTAAGCCACATGCAGGCAGGGGCTGTGAGTCATATTCTTGTACTCCACGGCATTTTCATAGTGAAAGCTTAGTCACTATATATGTGTAGAGTGAATAAGGCTTATACACATAGCCAAATGTCTGTGATATTTTGTTGTTGTTGTTGCTGTGAAAATATCAAGTGCTGTGGAGAGTGCTGAGCAAGTAGTAGGTACTCAAATTACTTGCCACCTGAATGAATATATTTTTAGATGTTCAAAAGCTTTCCTTTTAAAGTCTGAGAAAATATGACCTCTCAATTATTATTAAATATGCATGAGTGAAATACTAAAAAGAACTTTAATGTTCCTCTCATTCAGAAACCGGTACTTCTCAGTAGGTCCTCAGGCATTTCCTTGGGCCTTAGGGGCACACACGCTGTCCAGTTTGTTACTGTCCCTCACCAGATGAGTAACCATCGCTGGAACTTGGTGCAACGCCAAGCTGACTAATCTTATCAGCATACAGAACTTCCTAACATCTCTAAAAAATAATGGAGTAGAGCACATGTTCATTTTAGCACAAATTCTTATAATCTTTGCCTTAAATTATATTGATGTTTTAAATATTTTGGTAGAGTAGAATTCATCTCCATTTTCTCATCTATAATATGGAATTCACGATGGTAGCTACATTGTGAGTGCTGAATGAGATCGTGACGAAGTTAATGACAGCTGCTATAGTATGAGTACTGAATGTGTTCATGTATATAAAGCATTTGACCGTGCTTTTAACAGAGTAAGTTTTAAAGAAATATTAGCTAATAGAAATACTAAATTGGTAGTAGTATTAGTACCACAAACAGTGGCAGTAGTTACATTATCCCTGTCTCCTAAGACCTAAACTATCGCCAGAGCTGATACATCGGAAATACTGGTGCCAATCAGTGTTTAGATGTTATTTATTTCTTAAGGAATTTATGCTTTTCATAGATTTAGATACCCAAAAGGATGCTTAGTACTTTAAAAAAAAAATCTTCTAAACTCTCGCTGTTTGAAATAAAATTTATTTATAACTTAATATCTAAATCTATGCAAAGCATAGATTCCTTAAGAAATACATAACATCTAAATTTCTATTAGCTTAAAATCTTTTGATAATAGAATGGTTTCAGAGTAAGCACTTTTAGGGACATTTAAATAATATTATTCATTTAGACAAATACTTTTGGCTAATATATGCCTGAAGGCATGCATTTTTACACAGAATTTTACACTCACATGTATGTTGCAAATGCAAACAAATGCTTTATTATACACCTCTATCCACAAAGTACTTTGACAGACTTCTTATACATGAGTGTATATTGCTTGAACTTACAAATGTCCCTAAAAACGATACATCACGCAGGAACGTGTGTGAACAGAAATGTACAGAAGTTACCTCTTATCTCACAGCCAGGCTAGGTGCTGGGGGACCACGAGTGCTTAGAACATCACTGCCTAGAACATGGTGATCCTTCCCCAGGGCATATTGTAGCATTGATTTTAGATTAGGAATATAAGGCCTTTGCTTACTGTTTTATTGTGATTCCCTTCAATTTATCAGAACATGATCTTACTAAGCATCTGATATTCTGAAATGAAATTCTTATGTAGAGGTTTATACACTAAATTTAAAATGTTGAACAATAAACATAACATTAAATTAACAAAATATCTGAAAACTCACTTTAGCAGTGACAGTTTTTGTCAAATATTTTAAAAAATCATTTCTAATAAAACAGAATCAGATATTAACACAAAAGTGTTTATGAAGTGACCGAAAATAACCAGTCTGAACTGGATCATTAGCATTGTCTCATCATTCCTATATTTAGTCTTTGACAAGAGATAAAACACTCATATTTTAAAACGTGTTTGTTTCACCAACACAGTAGATAATGTATTGGCATCATAAGGAGCAGAATTGAGTAAATCCAAGTTAGTTCATCATTTTTGCATATTGAATTAGCTATTACATTTGTGGGGTTACTGGGAAACTTCTAGAGTTCTATTCTACTTATATTCTAGAATACAAAAATAAGGACTGGAGACCTTGGCTGCAGAAGCTATTACTGATGCTCAGAGCATTGGTTCATTGGTGACATTTGGCATTCCAGTGAGCAAACTGGAATTCATGCTGAGTTACAAAGGCAGAGACAGAGTCCAGCACACTGAAGGTCCTCAAACATCGGTAAAAGCCTGATTTTAAGGACTTGTTCTTAATATTTCTGAAGAAAATTAGATAATAGAAGACATGACATGAAACTACTGAGGTTTATTTTATGAAAAATAAATCCTTTTTTCATAAGTTACTCAATATGGCCATTTTTTTGTGTGTGTGGTGAGGAAGATTAGCCCTGAGCTAACATCTGTTGCCAATCCTCCTATTTTTGCTAAGGAAGATTGGCCCTGGGCTGACATCTGTGCCCATCTTCCTCTACTTTATATGTGGGACGCCTGCCGCAGCGTGGCTTGATAAGTGGTGTGTAGGTCCACGCCCTGGATCCGAACCTGTGAACCCCGGGCCGCTGAAGTGGAGCGTGTGGACCCAACCACTACACCACCAGGCTGCCCCCATAATATCACTTTTTATGTCCTTATTTAAAGAGGAAAAAAAGATAATGTAAGTTAATAAATTGATTAGATTACTCAGAATATCACACTGATACATACGTCTATGCTACAGAAATAAATTTTTATGTTAATAGTAATCTAATATCTAAAATGCTAACAAATTTACTTATTTTTAATATTATCAATATTATTGAGTGTTGTAATCCTTAAACTAATTACAAATATTATCTCTACTGTAATGATAATATCTGAGTTAAGCTTTGTTTTTAACTTGTTTATTTTGCCATTGTTCCCTCTCCTTTTTTTCACTGATACTAAAATAAATATAATTCATATGAGTTGCAGGCATTAGATATGAATTATCATCTCTACAAGCAAATACCTTTGTAATTCAAATTGAAAAACCAAGCTTTAGAGCTTTGAGGTCTTACCATAGCAATCACTGCTGCCCCAGCTCCAGCAAGCGCCACAATAAACAAGTGGAAGGTCATGTTCAGCTGCAAAGGAAACCAGAGAGAACCAAAACACGGGTCAAGGTTACAAGCAGCAGCGGGATCAGGGCTGCTGCTGTCTTATGAATAAGAACTTTGCACATCTCTAACAGAAGTGAGCCTGTGATCACTTACTTGATCAAACATTATCACAATATCTTTTCACCTGCAAATTACTTAATTCTTTGCAACTGCATCACTTTAATATAATTTTATTACAAAGATGACGTTGTGATTAGTAATGATGGTTTTCAGTAATATTATAACAGCATAAGGCTATGTTATCTCTTTTCAAATATAACTTTATAAGTTTTTCAACTTTCATTAAAATGATAGTTTCCAGAAAAAATTAAAATATTTATTACAATTTTTATTGAAATATGCAGAGCATCTCATTCAGATTTATTCTCTAGTCCCCCTGCAGAACATCACTACAAATAAAATTGCCTCTGAAAGCAAAGGGGAAAACTCAATGTACATTTAATTATATATTTTTCAAATAACAACATGAAGCTAAAATTATGACAAAATTAAAGGCTGTAAAAATACTCACCTCAGTGGATTCACACATCCTTAAGAAATTCTCAGAGACAGTGCAAATTTTCTTCTCGTCTCCAATTGTCACAATCCCTACAACATGGAGAAAATTACAGTTTAGCACTGTAAATGTTTTCAAGAACGCAGAGATAGAAAAAGAATCTTTTGCTGATAAAATCTAAGCACGTTCCATTTTATGTTATATTATAATGGAAAAATTCTTCCTCGGCTTTCATTGCTAGATGATAATTATAAATAGAATTATGAATGAAAGATAAAAACTATTTAGCCTTCAAGCAGTTTAAAACATTTTCAATCTGAATTCAATTGAATCTAGCCACCAGAGTCTTCAGATTCAATTGTAGCTAGTTCATTGGTTTGGTCCATTAATGCAATGGTGTAGGCATCACAATTATTTTGATAACTATGCCCCAGACTGTTCTGAAGTCTGGATCTAAATTTATTCTGCTGGTACAAAGCTTCTCTGTAAAAGCATATTGCCCAGGGGAGTAATTTTTCTCTGCTAATATTGAAAACAGTGCTATTAGAAAGGGAAAATAAAAAGATCTAATTTCACTCATATTTACTCTGGCTTCAGTCGGTTTATGGACCAACTGCATCAGAATCTCCTGAGGAATTATTACAAATATGTATTTCTGGACTCCAGTACAGAACCGTGAAATCACAATTCACGAATGTTTGCATTTTTAACAAACACTTGGATGATGCATAGCCACAGAGCTCATTTTAGAGAAGATCAAGTCCATCCTACAATGGGTCTTTAATTTTGTCTTGAGAAACTGAAGTGTTAAACGCACATATACATGAAAGAAAAAAATCACAAGTACCTGAGCTTTTAGCTCTTGCTGCTCTATATTTAGTTTTAGTGTGTGTATGAATTCACATATTCTGAGCTTTGAGGTACACCATCAGCTCTCCCTCTCTATGGAGCTGCTGCTATTCTGCTTTGCCAATAGTTTGTGAAATTATTTCAGTTTCAAAAAATAATCTCCTTGTAGAACATCAAATGCAGAAATCCTTCTCTGTGACCTTTCCTTTCTTCCAAGACAGCTCTAAGAGGTCGGAAAAAAGAACTCCCATAAGATTTGTCTAATAAACCATCATTATTGAGAAAGCTTCCTGATAAAGGCCATCTTTCTCCATGCTGATCTATTAAACTTTATTCACATGGAATACCTAGGCTGTACATACATTTCCTTACCCATTTCTTTATTCACCTTTGCAGCAAAACTCCTAGAAAGCATTGCTTATGCTCACCCTCTGCATTCCTTTCTTTTCATTTCCACTTACACTCTTGCCAGTCAGTTTTCACCCCAACCCTCCACGGGTTCTTTGTCATTCTTTGTCATATAGAGATCACCAACGACCTCCACATTGCTAAAACCAGAGATGATGTCTCAGTTCTCATTTTACTTGCCAGGCAGCAGTACTGGAGGCAGTCGATGGCTCCCTCCTCCTTCATGCTTTCTCCATTTGGTTTCCAAAATCTATAGTCTCCTGTTTTGGTCTTTCTATCGTTGCTGGCTGCTCCTTCTCAATATTAGTATTTTTGTGTGTGTGTGAGGAAGATCAGCCCTGTGCTAACATCTGCCAATCCTCCTCTTTTTTTACTGAGGAAGACTGGCCCTGGGCTAACATCCATGCCCATCTTCCTCCACTTTATATGGTACACAGCCACAGCATGGCTTGTCAAGTCGTGCGTCGGTCCGCGCCCGGGATCCAAACCAGCGAACCCCAGGCCCCCGCAGCAGAGCACGCGCACTTAACCGCTTGCGCCTCTGGGCCGGCCCCCTTCTCAATATTTTTGTCTGGCTCCTCCTCCTCTCCAGCACCTCTCTCATTGGAGCGCCCAGCCTTTAGTCCTCAGTCACCTTTCTTCCTTGCTGATCTCATCGAATCTCAGAGCTTTACATTTTAAATATTACCAATGACTCTTAAGTCTACATAGTCAGCCCCATACCTACCTCACTCCTGAAATCAAGATTCTTATATTCAATTTCTTACTTGACAACTTTAGTTAGATTTCTAATAAGCATCCAAAAATAAACATCTTCAAAACTGAATTTCTGATCTTCTCCCTTGCCTGCCCTACTCCAAAGCAAGCTCTTCTCTTAGGCTTTCCTATCTCATTTGATTGCACATCAGTCTTCCCAGCTGCTCCGTCAAGAAATAAATTCCTCCTTGAATCCTCTTTCTCTCTCAAATGCAACATACAATCTATCAGGAAATTCTGCTGCTCCTAATCTTCAAAATACATCCAGCATCAGACCACTTCTCCCACTTCTCTTGCTACCATCCTGAGGCAAGCCACAATATGTCACACCGGGATTACCTCAAGAGTATAACTGACACCCTGCTTCCTCTTTTGCCACAGTCTCTTCTCCATACAGCAGCCAGAGTGACCTTTCTATAACAAAAGGGAGACTTTGCTTGTCTTCTGCAAATATTGTCTACTTCCCTCAGAGTAAGAGCCCCTAATCTGATACGTCTTGTAATGCACTCATCATGATTCTATATGTTCCACGAGCTCTCAGATTTCATCTCAATCTATTCTCCCTACTTCCTTATTCTGCTTCAGCCACACTGGTCTCTCTGTTGGGTGAAGATATTGGGCAACGTATTACCTTAGTCACTTTGCACTGAATCTTCCCTCTACTAAGAATATTCCCAAGTCCCTCATTTCCTTCAAATGACAACTATTTAGTGAAGCCTTCCTCCATCACTCTTTTGAATATTGTACCCCAACCCCCCATCCAGTACCCAGCACACTTTATGTTTTATATATATATATAGATAGATAGATAGATACAGTTTTTATGATAGAAGTACCACATACCAAAAATATATATTGCAAATTAATTGTAGTTTGTACGTCAACATTTGTATAGTATGAAGCTGTAAAAATGAGCATGTGTATATAAGACATGCTGCAGTACAACTCTGAAAATTTGATTATTTTGATTCATGTGTATCTGTCTATGAGTGGCCAAATTAGCCTAACCCAAAATTAAGACCCTTGTGATTACATTGGGTCCCCTGGGATCATCCACGGTAATTACCCTATCTCTAGACCAGTTGATTAGTAACCATCTGTAACCTAATTCCCCTTTGACATGTAACCTAACACAGGAATACTCACACAGAGGAATGGCCTAGGCAAGAAAAATATAGCCAAGATTTTACCAAATAAAGTCTTGAATTATTTAGCAGAAACGAATATAGTTCAGTAATTAGCAATGACACATAGCTAAACACAAAAAAGATTTCCTATTAACAGTATATGTATCTAGTTTCTACACTAATGTAAAATGTCTTTGTGAACAGAGTGGGCTAAAGTCAAAAGTGCTGTTTATTTCTAGTTTCAAATCTGTTCTATCTTGTGCAAATAATGCAATATTCCTCGGTCATGGTTGCCTTCTCTAGAAAAAGCATGATGGGCCAGGTCCATGATCTGAGTGTTTGTCAAACTTTGTTTTATTTTACTTTTTTTGTCATGGAAATTTTCTTTTCTATCAAAATTGAGCAGAGCTTACACATAACAGAAGCTCAAAAAGTATTTGTTGGAAAAATAAGTAAGTGAAGTGAAATCCTACTGAGAAGGGCTTTCTGGAAATCAGAAAAAAGCAAACTGCTATTGCTAAAATGGCTGGCCGTGCTGGGCAGGAGGGTTGGCTAAAAGCAGCCCCACATGCTTTGGACCACTTTGGCCCTGAGGTAGTTTCATCAAATCTCCAGGTTTTAACAGAACACAGTTCTAAATCCTGGATCTAGATATTATGGGAACCAATTTCCACATTTTATGAAATTAATTTACTAGGATAAATTCCTAATACAGTCAATGTCACTAAATCACTGTACATATAATTGAAGGACAACAGAAATAATTATTAAAGCAAGAAAAAGTTAAAATTGCAAGTAAAATTATTCCATGACTCACTTTTTTCTTCTCTTTTTTTTTTTTTTTTTGTGACGAGATCAGCTCTGTGCTAACATCTGCCAATCCTCCTCCTTTTTTGCTGAGGAAGACTAGCCTTGGGCTAACATCCGTGCCCATCTTCCTCCACTTTATGTGGGATGCTGCCACAGCATGGCTTGACAAGCTGTGCGTCGGTGCGCGCCCGGGATCCGAACAGGCAAACCCTGGGCCGCCGCAGCGCAGCTTGTACACTTAACCGCTTGCGCCACCGGGCCGGCCCCCATCCATGACTCACTTTTAAATACAGCAAACCTTGATATAATAAACTATCTTTAAATTCCTAAACTGTATGAAGTAATGCCTCTGCTTCCCATTAGATCTATTTGAAAGGTATATGTTCATTACAAGCATGGGGATGAGTAGTGAGATGCACAGTAGAGACAAAGCAGGCATAATAGCCACTGCATGGTGACAGTTCCCATTATGCAGTTAAAAGACCTTGGTCTCCTAAGAGAAAAGACACCATCTAGATGCAAATGAGACAACTTTGCAAAACAAGGGAAATCGTTTTATAGTATGTTATTACCTACTAATTACTTTTTGATGAAATTACTAAACGTCTGTACTGGTCACATTCCAAATTTGGCGAGTGGTTCTTTTCTATTCTGATGCCCCTTGATAATAACATGATTGTATATGTACATTAAGGATTCTTATTAAGGACATATTATCTTGGGAGTGAATAAATGCTATCCAGGCAGTAGATTCTGTGTTAAGGGCAAACAGAAAATCTTGATAGCTGATGTAAAAGGCTACATGACATCTGAAAAGTGCCTTCTCTTCCGCATCAAGGAGAAAAGTTAAATTTGAATAAATCTTAATAACTATGTCGTAAACAGTGCTAAGGTTCAAAGAGCAGCTTGAATCATAGTTAACGCTTTGTACTTACTGTAAGGATGGCCTATTCAATATTTAGGATATACTGCCCTAAAAAAATATATTGTTTATTATCTGAAATTCAAACTGAACTGGATGTCTTGTATTTTACCTGGGAACCCTTTCTGAGAGACTAGTCATGTCTTCTCCAATTTCAATTTTTTGGATCAGCAGAATAAAAGGAAGACAGTGAGGGGGAGGGACTGAAGTCAGACCCGTGGTTTTCCAGGCAGCTGTTCTCCAGTGACCCCAGCAGCATCACTGAGGTTTCCTTTTCCTGTGTTTACAGGACATGATTCCAAGGTTAAAACCTCCCCAATGGAAGAGCTTCCATACTCCCTCTATTGTCTTCCTGCCAAGAATTTCATCCACAGAACAGATCATCCTGCTTTTCGTTTGGATCAGTCAAAGGGGCCTGAGAACTATGTCTAACAGGATGGTGGGTGGGCCACAGTTCTGGAACACACAGCTAGTTGTCGACAGGATAGTTATATCATACCCTACAATCTATCTGTAGTATATCTATAGATCGCACAGTCTGCAGATACCATCTGGTGAAACGTTTCCCACTTTCCTCAAGAATGAGGAAACCTCATTAGAGAAAAGCATTCAGAGCATTCCCAGATGTTTAATAGGTTAGATTTTAATAGCCGTACTGTGAAAAAATAATCCATTTGAAATGTGGATTTGCATATCTTTTATAAATTCTGTAGCGCCCATGTTTTTACAAATGATGGAAGAGAATTCCAAATAGGTTAGGTGAGATGAGCTTCCCCCTTTCCACTCACATAGTTCAGTAGTTGTTTCGACAGGAGAGGCAACTGACTTATAATGAAGAACACAGACTCTGAACCTGGACGGCCTGGGTTTGAATCCTGGCTCTGTCACTTACTAGCTGTATAACCTTGGGCAAGTCTTTAACCTCCTGTGTCTCAGTCTTGTCATTTATAAAGAGGATAATAATAGTGTCCACTATATAGAATTGTTGTGAGAACTAAACAAGTCAACACATATAAACCATTTAGAATAGGGTCTATACATCATAAGCCCATAAACACATACGAAACTATTATTATTACATGAGGTTTTAGCCCTAAATAAAAATAATCAAAGAGGATTGCTGATTTATTTAACAACCTTTGATTTTGCTATTACTAAATGCTAAGGTTTTTTGCTCTATTTCAGAAGACAATGAAGTACATATTTCTTAGGTGATCTCCACACTAGACTTCACAATTTGTATAGTTCATCACAGAAGAATGAAAAGAGGATGCAAACATCACACTGAGTCTGGAAAAGTGCAGAGGAATCAGGACAAGGAAATCACAATTAGAACTTGCCAATACCAGCAAGTACAACCTGATAGCCTGTTCAAGTATACATGTTTGCATGTTCACGTTATGAGATCAACTTCCCATAATCCTTGAATTCCTACTTATTTCAACGTAAAAAGAATGTCTTAAAAGGGAATACTCTGATACATTTATCTCTTTGGTAGATGAAGTAATTGGCCCCAAAGTGATTTACAATATTTCAGAGGCAGGTAACATATGAGGTGTTGTTCCACAGTTAGAGATCCACCTACCGAACTGACGGAGGTCCAAGCAGAGATTCGCTCCCTCCACTAAGGTGGTGTTTCGGCAGATGGTCCACAGATTGAAGTACATGTACACAGGCAGGGAGGTGAAGGCCGTGACCCCCAGCCACGCCAACATGAAAAGGTACGTCAGCATGATAAACTGCAACCGAGAAAAAGTCGAGAGAAAAAACATATCATCTACTGGAAAAGAAGAATTTTGCATTGAATCGACAAAGCTCAATATTGAAGGTTTTAAACGCTATAGGACACAGATCAATATGACAACACTGGTAGGAACTGCAGCGTGGGAAGCTGAGAGACGGTGAATACAATGGGTTATGCAAATAAACTTGCTAGAAAATCGCATCTTGGCAGAGGTTCTGATGTATACAGGAAGAAATAATGTCTGCATCTTAATGCCTGTTTCATTAATGTATTTATCTTAAAATTCTCACCACATGTTTATTAAACTTTGGAAAACATTAACTGGTATATTTAGAGAAGGATTCTGCAAAATGTTTTAAAACGTTGTCAGTAAATTTACATTACAGCTAAACGGGCACCATTTCATATCATACGTATTTAAGCTACTTAATCATGTTTACTTTTAACACTATAAATATGAGAATTCTCAAGTCATTTTACTATCTAATGATATTAGTGTGTACCTTTCTTCATTTTTAATGATGTTTGTAAACTTTAAATCTGTCTTCTTTCATGCATATTAATTTTACTTTTGCTATAGAAACAATAAAACATGATTTTAAGTTTGAAAATAAAGTTTTTTCTTCCTTTATTTCAGAAATTTTTTTAATATTTATAAAATGTAGTAACAGGTTGTTCATGTATCCTGGATATAGTTGAATAAGAGACAGTTTCAGCATAGGTTAAATGGATTTTTAGTTCAAGCATTGCTTAGATGCTGGATAAAAAGACAGATAGATGCACGTATTGGAAGACGGATGAAGAGCCGACAAAAAATAGAGAGGTGTATTAATGTTGCTTCAAATTGCTTATCAGTTATTTAATCTATATTATCTATACATAAAATTGTCTACATAAATATACACCCTTAATTGTCTCAGTTAACACTTGTATTAACAACTGTATTCAGATGTAACTGAAAAAGACCAAGTGTAAGTCACAATGCCCAGAGGTTTAAATGTACGAATCCACACATTGATACAAATTGATTATATTTCCTAATGCAAGTTATGCATCACTGGATTTATTAGCATATTTCCCATGATCATAGCAGTAATTCATTATATGAAATGTCCATGTAGGTACTGAAAAGTAGCCAAATAAGAAAATCACTACTGTAACAATTTTCTGGCACAATATCTACATCTGGTTTTTCTCATCTGAATCTTGAAATTGTCCTTTTAATCCCTTAAACGTATTCTATTAACTAATACAGCAACAGGATTATATTTGCAAATGTCTGAAATGTAGCCTTTGCCCACCAAAAGCTAAGTTTCTATAGATATTTGGACCCCTTCTGAGTTTCAGAAGCACACTTTCAGAAGACTTTTGAAGAGAAACAGTAGTGTATTCTGGCTTAACTTTAACACCTCAGGTAGTCACATTTTCAAAATGACCAACACAACATAAAATAAATAACGCTGGATGAAACTAAATCTCTTCAACTCTATTAATTCTTTTGGTGATGAGTTGTGGAGTGACTTTATTCCATGATTTTGGTAAAATCTCAAACATGTAAGACTTCTTTGATAACTCTCACAATACATACTAAAAATAACACTCTTGAAAAATGGGAACCTTGGTGTCAATGTCACGTTGGAGCTTATGCACATATATTAAAGTCAAGTTGTGATTAACACAGACAGAGATTATTGGGATTAAGGATAGTAGGGAATTTACATAAGAAATAGGAAAAGAGCCAGGATAAAGCCCATGAGACCTAAGAACAAATCTGTCCCCTATAAAGTACCTCAGAAACCCAGAACATAATTAAACACATGCTTTCTAATAACATTAACTCCTCTCAAATCTGACTTCCTGTTAGTAGAAACTAACAACCTCTGAAATACTAGTGGCTGGAGAGTTTGATGAGCCAACATCCATCCTAACAATGTCCTTAAACTATGATTTCAACAGATGTATTTACACCTTTTACATCCAAGATGAAACAAAGCCTGGTCTAAAAATACTAGCAAATAAAACTCGTCGAATA
Source organism: Diceros bicornis minor (assembly GCF_020826845.1). Classification (NCBI taxonomy): domain Eukaryota; kingdom Metazoa; phylum Chordata; class Mammalia; order Perissodactyla; family Rhinocerotidae; genus Diceros; species Diceros bicornis. The sequence continues at coordinate 8,588,213 of NC_080768.1, forward strand.
TTAAATTATTCAAATCAGTGAAGAAACTGCAGTAAATATCCTTCAACGGCTATTTACTCTTGTAATAGAATTGTTAAAGTTTACATCACTTTTAGAATTATTTCGTCTTGCTCAACAAATACTTGATGATGGCCTAATATGTGTAACAGTAGACAGTAGGATTTCAGTCACAGAAAGCAATAAACACTTTCTCCTTATTTTACTTGTCAAAAGAACAAAAATATTCCATGTGGAAATCTAGGCAACATCTGGTCTTGAAACATACTGATTGTCTATGGTAAACATTTTATTTGACCCTACCAGAGAGAAAGGAAAATATTTCTTGGGTGGTCTTTATTCTTTCTCCTTTCTGGAATTTAGAATGAAGCAAATCAACACATGAAGCTCACTGGGCAGTGTGGCTGCCTGCTCAGGAGTCTTCCTTTCTCATGGCCCTGTGCACCCAGTCTACATAAATATAAACCCTGTTTAGCAGACATTTCTCACTAGTGTAGATGAGAAATGTCTGCTAAATCTCCAAGTATTGATCAGCATACTGCAAGTATCAGTACCCATTCACTCCTAACATTATTAATCTGTGTGATGTGAGGCAAGCCATTTCCATTCTTTGCCATTGGATTCTATCTGTAAGAGCGTAGAGATTGATTGATCGATTGATTGATCAAGCACTGACATGCCACATTTATTTAGCAATAAAGAGGGCTTTACAGCATGTTGATTAAAGGCACAGGCTTTTGAGTTGGATCGAGCCTAGGCTGCTCTTTATGCTTCTGTATCTGCCTGTGTAAAATGAGAATGCCTCCTAAACTGATCTCACACGACTGTAGTGAGGCTGGAAGGAGATAATACCTGAAAAGCATTTAGCATAGAACCTAGCACAAAGAAGCACAAACAGAATATTAGCTATTTTTATTCTAGGTAGTATTATTGTGATTACTGCTATTACCAAAATATATGTTTTGCCTGAATGATAGGACTATACAGAATAAGAGAATGAGATTTCATTTCATATTTGGAGACAATAAAAAGAGGGCCGGCCCCGTGGCTTAGTGGTTGGGTGCACACGCTCTGCTACTGGCGCCCCGGGTTCGGATCCCAGGCGCGCGCCTCCGGCCATGCTGAGGCCGGGTCCCACATGCAGCGACTGGAAGGATGTGCAACGATCACATGTAGCTGTCTGCTGGGGTTTGGGGGAAAAAAAAAAAGGAGGAAGATTGGCAATAGATGTTAGCTCAGAGCCAGTCTTTCTCAGCAAAAAGAGGAGGATTAGCATGGATGTTAGCTCAGGGCTGATCTTCCTCACAAAAAAAAAATAAATAAAAATAAAAAGAATGAGAAGTTCTTGAGTTTGGGAAAGTTATTCAAAGAGAGCTCTCACTCAAGGAGAAAGGCTCTAGAAAATTTACAAAACCACTCCAAAACTGAAGAAATCTTGTTAATGGAATTCCTTTGAGGAAAGAGCCCTCTTCATTAACATTTTCATTATTTGCAACTGTAGACCTCAAGGTTAATTTATAGTCTCAGGAACAATGAATGTGATACGGCAGCTTGAAGCCCGAAACTTTGGAAGGCTAAGAGTACCTCAAAAGTCCATGGGAGAATAACCAGCATGCTTTTAGCTACAACCTCTCTATCTTGCTTTCCTTTCTGTCCCAGGAGACTTTTCAAAAGCTTCTTTTGAAGGTGCTATTCACCGTAGAATGGGACTTAATGATTCAATAGGTTTAGATTCAAAGTGTATTGGAACACTTTGAACTGCGTTGCTGCGGCTACTATTCAAGGCGATGAAAGGCATGACTTCTGAAACCACGGTACTGAATCATATTTGCTTTCCTCCAGAAAGTATAATATTATAGCCCCTTAATAAAGCTGAATGTTATAGAGTAAATCATTACTGTGAGAAAATATTTTCATTTCTACTAACGCATAAGTTTTGTTCTAAGAAAGATACAAAAGACTTTCCTTTTGGGTTTTGAGTGCAAACTCGTTATATCTCAAGGCATAATAGTTCATATTCACCAAAGTACTCAAACTAAACAGTTAAAAATATAATTCTACCTTCACGTTTTACCTTAGAAGCTGATGATTATTAAGATTGAAAAATTATTCAAATTGATCAAATGTAATCCTAAATAAAAAACTCTCTATGTAATAAAATATCTCCTAATTATGTTTCTTTCTAGTTTTCTGTTGTTAGTAACATGACAGATATACATTTTGTCATCTAAGCATTAAATAAATAAATGAGCTACTCATTCTTATTAGAACAATCTCCAAGAATTTGAAAATTTCTTCTGATTTTGAAAATCTTTTTTTTTTTTTTTGCCTTTATGAACATCTATTTTTAGATGAAGATGAAACACTTTCTGAAATTCGACTCCACAACAGCTGTTTGGGTAGTACAGTGAAAACAAACAAACAAATAAATACTGGAAGAAATAAAAGTATAACTGGATTGAAGTCAGGGGAGGATTCACTGGTTGTGTGAGCTGGATGTATCATTTAAACTCTCAGAGTCACCTCTTCATTCCTAAACTGGAAATTAGCATACCTCTCTCACAGGCTATGATATAAACAGAAAAGAAGCTCATATATGAAGTCACTTAACAGTAAACACAGTCCACAATAAATCTTACTTTAAAAATAAACCCAAACAAAGGAAGTTGTTTGATTTAGCAAAAAATTAACTATTTTGTATTTCTAAAGGTTAGGTATGGACAGAAATAATCTATTTATGTTGCGATTCCTGTTTATTGCCTGAACCACACTGAATTTTAATTTTTAGTCACTCTGGCCCTGTTTATAGGAAGGAGGAAAGGATGGGTCTTGTGGAAGTTAGGTGAGTAAAGTGGCCTCATGGGCTTTTCTTACTTCAGCCATTGTTTAATATGTCACTCACCTAACTCACAAAGAAAAAAATTTCCATAAAATTTCCTTGGTTTGGTTTAGATTGGTTTAGATTAATTAACTCACCGATCTTGGACAGTAAAAACTGCCATAAAATGACAGGGATTGGGTGCCAGATTCATAATTAATGTCAAGCACATCTCATTATCACATCATTATTTTAGTACCATTTCATCAGAACATGCAAATTGACTGTCACAATAAGCATCTTCTTGCTATCATATTTCTTGTTTTGTTTTTATTTTCACTCAAAATACATTTGTTGAGGGCCTACTATGTGTTAGCATTAAATTCAAGACAATTGCTATGAATTATTTCTTAGTGGCTTGAAATTGAAAAAAACAACATGTAATTATTGTTTTGATCTCAATATGGATATTCTAATCATTCTTAGAAAATCAGTAGGGAGGTTGAAACACAGAACTGCAAGAGGGAATGTCTCTATAATCTTTGGAAGAAGCCTAAAATGGATGATTCCTCCTTGATCCTATAGCCATTGAGATTACAGTGTATTTAACTTGAGAATGATTTGCAAAAGGTAATTGATTTTTCATCTGAACTCTTATGAACTTAGACTTGATGTCTAAGAAAATCACACTTCATCGAGCTACAGACTTTCTGTGGAACTTGAGCAAATGTGCACCCGTCGAGGTAAAAATAACACCTTAGAAATCAGCAGCATTGATGAAAAGGAGCCAGCTGACTCTGACTCCACAAGTCTCTGAGTCTATGAACTACCTAAATGCTGAAAAAATATGCCACATATTGAATGGGATGTTATGATATAATGAACAGATTCGGGTATAAGGCAGATCCAAATGTTAGTGAAATGAGCAAAATAGATCTATTGATCTATGCAAAATCTCTTTGTAACCCAAAACATACTATCAGGTTCTACTCAAGTCATTGTCTATGAGGTCCCTTCTCATTAACTGTTTCCAGGCACAGGATATAGGGAGTTTGCTAAATCTTAGCTCAGAGCCCCATCATTTCACAATAATAAATTTTTATTTTTATTTGGCAACATTTCCTCATTTGGAATGCATTTAAAGAGTATCAATTCCATCATGTTTCCACTTCAACATCAAAAGGAAACAGCTTTAGATTTCATCAAAGGCAGAATTAGCTCAGAGTTTAGAGATCCTGTGATCAAGAAGTCTCACCAGGTAGACACTAGCTGAGGGAGCACAGCGTCCAATAGTGGTTTTCAACCATGGCCACACATTAGGAGCATCTGGCAAATGTGAGACAGAAAAAGATGCCCAGGACTTGCCCATGCCAATTATATTTATATGCAAAAATTTCTGCACGTGATTTGAATGGGCATCCAGTGTTAAGAACTACTACTCTAGTGGAGTCAATAAAGCTCTCATGAATACATTTGATGTGAAGGTTTCTTTGATGTTCATCTTTAGGTTCCTCACAGTACTACACCTGAAGTAACAACAACAACAATAAAAAATACAGTCGGGGTGATTTGCCAGAGACTCATGCCAGTGTCAACAAAACAGCCAAATGCACAGATGAGTGAGGTACTGGACATGAACCAAATTTCTAAGTCATAACCAAAAATTCAGCATTTTTGGAATTTGGGGCCAGAAAATTCTTTGTTATGGAGAATGTCCTGTGCATTGCAGTGTGTTTAGCAACATCCTTTACTTCTACCCGCTAGATGGCAGTTGCGTAATCAAAATTTCTCAGTGTCCCCTGGAAGGAAAATAACTCCTGGTTGAGAACCACAATTCTAATATGTGAAAATACCAAGTCAAAGACAAGCAAACGAACACCTGAATATACTATCACTACAAATGCAACATGACACAACATTAACAATATTGAACTCAGTAGGGTCTGAAAAATATACAGTGTAAAGCTTACTGCAGAAAAAAATTACATAAGTTATTATGTAAATTACTTTAAAATGTGAAATCATCATCATCATCTTCATTTTCATCATTATGGCTCAAAACTACCTAATCACAAGTAGTGTTTGGAAAATTGTTTAAAAACCTATTTATTATGTTTCCAGCAGCTTTATTCATAATTGCCAAAACTTGGAAGCAGCTCTGATATCCTTCAGTAGGTGAATGGATAAACTGTGGTATATCCAGACAATGGAGTATTATTCAGTGCTAAAAAGAAATGCGCTGTCATGAAAAGACATGCAGGGAACCTTAAAAATACATATGACTAAGTGAAAGAAGCCAATCTGAAAAGGCCACATAATGTGTGATTCCAATTATATGAAATTCTAGAAAAGACAAAACTATGTTGACAGTAAAAGAATCAGTGTTTGCCAGGGGTTAGGGGAAAGGGAAGGATGAATATGTGGAGTACAGGGGATTGTTATGGCAGTGAAAGTACTCTGTATGGTACTAGAATGGTAGATACATGTCATTATACAATTGTCCAAACCCAGAGAATGTTCAACACCTAGAATGAACCCTAATGTAAACTACGGATTTTGGGTGATCATGATGTGTCAATGTAGGTTCATCGATTGTAGCAAATGTACCACTGGTAGGGGATTTTGATAGTGATGGAGGATATACATATGTGGGGGCATGTGGTATATAGGAAATCTCTGTACTTTCCACTCAATTTTACTGTGAACCTAAAACTGCTCTAAAAAATAAATCTATTTAACAATATACTAATTGTAATGCTTTCTTCTTTATTACCTTGCATCTTCTTATTCATTCAACAAATCAAATTCAAACAGAATGTAATACATGATCCACCAGGATTTTGAACCTGCCTAATCTAACACCTGGATAAGTGCAGTATTCTAAGTATTTCATCCTAATTTGCACACTCCATGTTACTAAAGGAACTTCTTTCTATCCTCCAAACCCCAGAGCAAGAGCCCCTTTACTCATTAATTCATTAATAATTAAAATTTTCTGTGTGTGCACAATATGCACTGTATGACACCTTGGGCATATACTGGTCAACAAGTCCTCCCTATAACAGACTTTAATCACCTTCTTTCTGTGCAAATGACATAAAGTTACCCACGTTCATCAATATGCTCAGCATGTGTGTGCTTATGTACGAGTCTCTTGACTATTCCAACTAGACTAGGGCTCCTCAGCATCAGGGACACTGCCTTGTTCCTTTTCAGATCACCAGTGCCCAGCATGGCCTCTCAATCTTTGTAACAGACCCTAAAAAAATTGAGGTAAGGAGATTTTACTTTCTCAAGTGAAGGCAGAATTCAAATAAAATCAAATTATATTAAAAACAAAAACATCACTGTCCTAGTAGAATACATTCTTTTCCAACAAATATTACTATAGAGGAAACTATTTTTAGTGAATGCTATTTTAATATCAATTATATTGTAAATGTCTGAGAAATGTTCTTTTGACCAAGGATCCCAATATAATAATACCTGGCTTAGTGATTCCTCAGTGAACTTTTAATTTTTATATCTTCAATATACTTAGTTTCCCCATAAAGAATTTTAAAACATAAACTATGGTAGTTAATCTCAAAATGAGAAAAAAAGACAGTCTCAAAAATGTGGTGAAGTATGATCTGTTTTTGTATAATGCTACTGATTTAAAGCCAAAGTCAGAAAAATATATAGCTCTTACTTTTTTTCTAAAAGCAAACATAAAAATAAATATCTTTTGTCTTGAGATTATTCACAGCACAGTGACCATAAAGCTCCTAATTGGAAAAGAGAGGTATCATTAACCAAGTAATATTTTTTTTTTTTTTTTTTTGAGGAGATCAGCCCTGAGCTAACATCCGCCAATCCTCCTCTTTTTTTGCTGAGGAAGACGGCCCTGGGCTAACATCGGTGCCTATCTTCCTCCACTTTATATGGGACGCCGCCACAGCATGGCTTACCAAGCAGTACTTCGGTGCGCGCCCGGGATCCGAACCAGCGAACCCCGGGCCGCCGCAGCGGAGCGCGCGCACTTAACCGCTTGCGCCACCGGGCCGGCCCCCCAAGTAATATTTTTTTATTTTATTTTTGTGTGTGTGTGAGGAAGATTAGCCCTGAGCTAACATCCGTTGTCATTCTTCCTCTTTTTGCTGAGGAAGATTGCTCCTGGGCTCACATCTGTGCCCATCTTCCTCTACTTTATATGGGATGCCACCACAGCATGGCTTGACAAGCAGCTCGTCAGTCTGCACCTGGGATCAAAACCTACCAACCCTGGGACGCTGAAGTGGAGCGCGCAAGATTAACCACTACTGCCACCAGGCAGGCCCCCAAAGTAATATTTTTTAGAAGATCATTTGTAATCCATGATTTTTATTTCATCCCCAATCTAGTGGCCTATTTAAATTATAACTATTATATGTATGGAAATATTTGGCACATTAAAATCAATGGAACCAATTTTAAAAATTACACTTCTATAAAAAGGCAAGAGCATCATGGTGGAGTGTGCTTTCCCGTAAACTCTTCCCCCAAGAAGATACAACAAAAGGGACAGGCAGAGACCAACAATGGACTCCTAGAGCGCAAAAAGGAAGATCGGAAAGATCCACACTGCCACACATCTGAGAGTAGACGTGCTGGGACCCCCTGGAGAGAGGTAACAAGAAATCCTCTCCCTCCCCATAAGACCAGCAATCTGGGTCCATGCAGCTCCCAAAGAGGGGGGAGGGGCGGTCCTCTGCAGGGAAACCGTAGCTCTTCTGGCTCTCTCAGCCAGTGGGAAACTCCCACACAGAGGACTCAGAGATGCCGCAGGGGTGCCATCAACATCTGACCACCCCAGGAGAGCAGATAATGAGGGGCGAGTGAGAAGCCCCCCATGCCAAGAACCCAGCAGGCAAAAGAGAGAGCCCCCTCCCCCCTGCATGCCTGAAACTGCAGCTCAGCCAACCAGACCAGACAGAGCAGCTGGGCCAATTGCAGCAAGCAGCTGGGGCAGAGCACAGGAGGCTCAGATTACACAGCCCTTAACCCCAACACTGCAGCAGCAGGCAGAAACTGCAACCAGATATTCCCAGGATGAGGAAAAACAAAGCGAATACAGGAACCACAATGCAAAGGTACATGAAATCACCAGACCAGAAGGAAAATGACAAGCACCCAGAAACCAACCCTGAAGGCATGGAAATCCATAACCTAAATGACAGAGATTTCAAAATAGCTACCATAAAAAACCTCAACAAAATATAAGATAACACAGACAAACAATTCAATGAGATAAGGAGTTTCTTCACAAAAGAGATTGAAATCATAAAGAAAAACCAATCAGTACTGATGGAGATGAAGAACACAATGGAGGAGATAAAGGAGAATTTGGAATCTTTAAAGAACAGAGCTGACAATATGGAGGAAAGAACTAGCATTATAGAGGATAGGAATACAGATATGTTCCAGCTGGAGGAGGAGAGAGAACTAAGACTAAAAAGAAATGAAGAAAGTATCCAAGAAATACCTGACTCTATTAGGAAATGTAACATAAGAATTATAGGTATTCCTGAGGGAGAAGAGAGGGAAAGAGGAACAGAGAGCCTGTTCAAGGTAATAATAGCTGAGAATTTCCCAAATCTGGGGAAGGAGCAGGAAATACCAGTAGGTGAAGACAACAGGTCTCCTAAATATGTCAACAGGCAAAGACCCACTCCATGGCATATAGTGGTAAGGCTGGCTAAAGTCAATGACAAAGAAAAAATATTAAGGGCAGCTAGACAAAAACAAAACATAACGTATAAAGGAACTCCCATCAGGCCCTCAGCGGATTTCTCAACAGAAACCTTACAGGCCAGGAGAGACTGGAATGATATATTCAAAATACTGAAAGACAAAAACTTTCAGCCAAGAACACTCTATCCAGCAAAAATATCCTTCAAATATGATGGAGAAATAGTAACTTTCCCAGATAAACAAAAGCTAATGGAGTTCGTGGCCACAAGACTCCCATTTCAAGAAATATTCAAGAAGGCCCTCAGGCCTGAAAAAAAGAAGAGAAAGGGAATACAAAGCTTGGAGCAAGGAGAAAAATAGGTAGACAAAATCAGAAAAATAGTAAATCTTTACCAGAATAGGTTAGCAACCACTCAAATACCAAAATAAAAAAGATCAAAGGAAAGAAATCACCAAAAATAAATATAACCACATCACTGTAAACACACACCCACAACACAAGATAGAATAAGTTGTAACAAGAATGACTTAGAAGGGGAAGAGGAAAGAGATTGAATTGACTTAGTGTAAGAAAATAAGAGGTCATCAGATAATGGGCTATCTCATACATAAGATTTTTTATACAAACTTCAAGGTAACCACTAAACAAATAATGAAAACAAAATAACCTATGATAAACAAAGAGAAAACTAGAAGAGTCATAAGACAGAATAACCAAACTGAATTGGCAGTCTGAAACAAATGGGACAAGAAACAAAGGAAATGCAAAACAACCAGAAAAAGAGCAATAAAATAACAACAAGCCCCCATATATCACTAATTACAATAAATGTAAATGGACTGAACTCTTCAATCCAAAGACACAGAGTGGCGGGATGGCTTAAAAAAAAAGACCCAACAATATGCTGCCTCCAGGAAACACATCTCAGCTCTAAAGAAAAGCACAGGTTCAGAGTGAAAGGATGGAAGACAATACTCCAAGCTAATGGCAAACAAAAGAAAGCAGGTGTTGCCATACTCATATCAGACAAAGTGGACTTCAAGATAAAACAGGTTAAGAGAGACAAAGAAGGGAAATATATAATGATAAAAGGGACACTCCACCAAGAAGACATATCAATTATAACTATATATGCACCCAACATAGGAACACCAAAGTACATAAAACTATTAACAAACCTAAAAGGAGATATTAACAACAACACAATCATAGTAGGGGATCTTAATATCCCACTTACACCAATGGATAGATCATGCAGACAAAAAGTCAATAAAGAAACAGTGGACTTAAATGAAAAACTGGACGAGATGGACCTAGTAGATATATACAGAGCACTCCATCCAAAAACAGCTGACTACACATTCTTCTCAAGCACACATGGAACATTCTCAGAGATAGACCATATGTTGGGAAACAAAGCAAGCCTCAATAAATTTAAGAAGACTGAAATCATAACAAGTACCTTTTCAGACCATAATACTATGAAACTGGAAATCAATTACGAAAAAAAACCTGGGAAAGTGACAAAGATGTGGAGATCAAACAACAGGCTACTGAACAACCAATGGATCATTGATGAAATTAAAGGAGAAATCAAAAACTATCTGGAAACAAACGAAAATGAAAATATGCCATACCAAATCATATGGGATACAGCAAAAGTGGTCCTGAGAGGGAAACTCATAGCGATACAAGCCCACCTTAACAAACAAGAAAAAGCCCAAATAAGCAACCTTAAATTACACCTAACAGAACTGGAAAAGGAAGAAAAAACAAAGCCCAGAGTCAGCAGAAGGAGAGAAATAATAAAAATCAGAGCAGAAATAAATGAAATTGAGACCAAAAAAAACAGTAGAAAGGATTAATGAAACAAAGAGTTGGTTCTTTCAGAAGATAAACAAAATTGACAAACCCATAGCCAGACTTACCAAGAAAAAAAGAGAAAAGACTCAAGTAAATAAAATTAGAAATGAAAGAGGAGAAATTACAACCGATACCATGGAAATACAAAGGATTATAAGAGAATACTATGAGAAATTATATGACAACAAATTGGACAATCTAGAAGAAATGGATAATTCTCAGACTCATACAACCTCATAAAACTGAACCAAGAAGAAATGGAGAATCTGAATAGACCAATCACAAGTAAAGAGATTGAAATAGTAATCAAAAACCTCCCAAAAAATAAAAGTCCAGGACCAGATGGCTTCCCAAGTGAATTTTACCAAAGATTCAAAGAAGATTTAATACCCATCCTTCTCAAACTATTCCAAAAAATAGAGGAAGATGGAACACTTTCTAAATCATTCTACAAGGCCAGCATCACCCTGATACTAAAGCCAGACAAAGACAATACAAAGAAGGAAAATTACAGGCCAATATCGCTGATGAACACAGATGCAGAAATCCTCAACAAAATAGTGGCAAACCGAATACAGCAATACATTAAAAAGATCATACACCATGATCAAGTGGGATTTATACCAGGGACGCAGGGATGGTTCAACATTTGCAAATCAATCAACGTGATACACCACATCAACAAAACAGAATGAAAACCACATGGTCATCTCAATAGATGCAGAGAAGGCATTTGACAAGATACAACATCCATTTACGATAAAAACTCTCAACAAAATGGGTATAGAAGAAAAATACCTCAACATAATAAAGGCTATGTATGACAAACCCACAGCCAACATCATACTCAACGGGGAAAGGCTGAAAGCCATTCCTCTGAGAACAGGAATGAGACAAGGCCCACTCTCACCACTCTTATTCAACATAGTACTGGAGGTTTTGGCCAGAGCAATTAGGCAAGAAAAAGGAATAAGGGAATCCAAACAGGCAATGAAGAAGTGCAACTCTCACTATTTGCAGATGACATGATTTTATATATAGAAAACACTAAGGAATCCATTGGAAAACTATTAGAAACAGTCAACAACTACAGCAAAGTCGCAGGGTATTAAATCAATCTACAAAAATCAGTTGCTTTTCTGTACGCTAATAACAAACTAACAGAAAGAGAGCTCAAAAAGATAATACCGTTTACAATTGCATCAAGAAGAATAAAATATCTAGCAATAAATCTTACCAAGGAGCTGAAAGACCTATACAATGAAAACTACAAGACCTTATTGAAAGAAATCAATGATGACATAAAGAAATGGAAAGACATCCCATACACATGGATTGGAAGAATAAACATAGTTAAAATGTCTATGTTACCTAAAGCAATCTACAGATTCAATGCAATCTCAACCAGAATCCCAACGACATTCTTCACGGAAATAGACAAAAGAATACTAAAATTTATATGGGGCAACAAAAGACCCTGAATAGCTAAAGCAATGCTAAGAAAAGAGAACAAAGCAGGAGGGGTCACAATCCCTGACTTCAAAACATACTGCAAACCAATAGTAATCAAAACAGCATGGTACTGGTACAAAAACAGACACACAGATCAATGGAACAGAAGGGAAAGCTCAGAAATAAAACCGCACATATACGGACAGCTAATTTTTGACAAAGGAGCTAAGAACATACAATGGAGAAAGGAAAGTGTCTTCAATAAACGATGTTGGGAAAACTGGACAGCCACATGCAAAAGAATGAAAGTGAACCATCTGCTATCGCCATTCACAAAAACTAACTCAAAATGGATCAAAGACCTGAAGGTGAGACCTGAAACTATAAAACTCATAGAAGAGAATATAGGCAACACACTATTTGACATTGTTTATAAAGGAATCTTTTTGGATGCCATGCCTACCCAGACTAGGGAAACTAAAGAAAAAATAAGCAAGTGGGACTTTATCAGATTAAAGAGCTTCTACAAGACAAATGAAACCCGAATCGAAATGAACAGATAACCCACCAGCTGGGAGAGAATATTTGCAAAACATATATCTGACAAGGGGTTAATCTCCGTAATATATAAAGAACTCACACAACCGAACAACAAAAAAAACAAACCCGGTCAAAAAATGGGCAGAGAAAATGAACGGACACTTCTCCAAAGAAGATATATATACATATATATACACATATATATATTCATGGCCAATAGGCACATGAAAAGATGTTCAACATCACTAATCATCAGGGATATGCAAATCAAAACAACACTAAGATATCACCTCATGCCCGTTAGAATGGCTATAATCACCAAGACAAAAAACAACAAATGTTGGAGAGGATGTGGAGAAACAGGAACCCTCATACACAGCTGGTGGGAATGCAAACTGGTGCAGCCACTATGGAAAATGGTATGGAGATTTCTCAAAAAATTAAAAATAGAAAGACTCTATGATCCAGCTATCCCACTACTGGGAATCTATCCAATGAACCTGAAATCAACAATCCAAAGAGGCTTATGCACCCCTATGTTCATTGCAGCATTATTCACTATAGCCAAGAAGTGGAAGCAACCCAAGTGTCCCTCAACTGATGATTGGATCAAGAAAATGGACATATATATACAATGGAATACTACTCAGCCACAAAAAAAGACAAAATCGTCCCATTTGCAATAACATGAATGCACCTGGAAGGTATTACTTTAAGTAAAGTAAGCCAGAAAGAGAAAGACAAACACTGTATGATCTCACTCATATGTGGAATATAAACCAACACATGGACAGAGAAAACTGTATTATGGTTACCAGGTGCAATGGGGGTGGGAGGTGGGCACAAGGGGTGAAGGGAGACATGTATATGGTGATGGACAAACAAAAATATACAACCCAAAATTTCACAATGTTATAAACTATTAAAATATCAATAAAAAAATTACATTTCTATTTGCAGTGTCACCTGAATATATAGAATTGAGGTTACTCCCAGTAGTTGCAATTACAGTGAGTGAATGCACTCAGGATGTTACCTGGGATTCATAAAATCTGTAAACTTGAGAACATTTCCTATCCTTAAGATGAATTTCTAGCTTTATTATAAAAATTTGATTGAAAAACCTATACCTACAGAGGACTTCATTTAAACTAAAGTTTTTTGTTTTTTTTTGTGAGGAAGATTAGCCCTGAGTTAACATCTGTCACCAATCCTCCTCTTTTTGCTGAGGGAGATTGGTCCTGGGCTAACATCTATGCCCAGCTTCCTCTACTTTATATGTGGGACGCTGCTGCAGTATGGCTTGACAAGCGGTGCGTAGGTCTAGGCCTGGAATCTGAACCCACGAACCCTGGGCCGCTGAAGCAGAGTGTGTGAAGTTAACAACTATGCTATCAGGCTGGCCCCTAAACTAAGATATTTTTATAAGTAGAAATTTAAAATTCATTAGTTATAGTGATATCCTCCCAGAAATTTTCAGTGGCATTAAATTCTAAGAGTAATCTATGTTAATTAAATCAGAAACTGAAGGTTTTGAGTATTCTGCGAAAGGAAAATAGAGGTCTATAGAGTATTATCCTGCTATGTGCAGGTGACTTTATGATAAAATATATTTTAACATGATTATTTTTAATAGAACTATTTTGTTTAGGAAAACATGGATCAGATAATGTCCTATTTCATATCTTTAGTTTTTCTTATTCAATAATAGAACTTTAGATATACTATATATGATGTGACTAGAAAGACACTTTACTTCTGTAGTCTTCCTCATGTAGTACTTCCCTGAAGTCCAAAACCCCACAAGAAAAACATCAGACAAATTTCAATTGAGGTAGAGTCTGGAAAACATCTAACTAGTACTCCCGGAAACTGTCAAGGTCATCAAAAACAAGGAAAGTCTTAGAATGTCACAGATCAGAGTAGCCTAAGAGAGATGACTTAACTGTAATATGGTGTCCTGAATGGGATCCTGCAACGGAATAAGAACATTTGGTAAAAACTAAGGAAATGTGAATAAAGCGTGGCCTTTAGTTAATAATAACATTTCTATATGGGTCACTAATTGTGAGAAGTGTGCCATCCTAATATAAGACGTTAATAATAGGGAAAAATGGGTTTGATAGATACAGAAACTCTACCCTCTTCAGTGTTTTGTAAATCTAAAACTATTCTAAAATTAAAAAATTATTTTTGAAAAAATCCTTCAGGATTTTAAAATATAAAGCGTCATAAATGCTATGAAGTTATATCCTAGGATAATCTGATATGTAGATAAATCCAATGAGAATTAAAATGCCACTGAATATACAAATTAAAAAAAAAGGTTTAGCAGAAGACTATATCTCATGATTTGAGTAATCAAAAGAACAAACAAAACAAAACAAAACTTTGGCTCAACATTTTGAGAAGCTATTTTTATTTGGATTGAATTCCAGTCATGACTTTTGCTGATTTGAGAAGCATTAGCAGGATTCACACTTTTTTTTTCAATTTTTCATTTCCAGCGGCTCTAAGTCTCTTGAATTGAAAAATCTAACACTAGAAGGTTTACACTTTACAACAGAGTTTTCCATTTTGTCGATGTCATCTTACGAGACTAACTGACATTTCCTATCAACTTTTATGCCCCAAATCTGAAAAGAATGCGATCTGTGTTTTGTTTTTTCTTATAATTGATGCACTAGCATTGTTAATATCTGAACAATCACACTGAGATTGGTCCCCTGTCCTAGTATTTACAGTTCAGTTCTGAAACCATGTGTGATATTTACTTCAGATACTCCTGGCAAATGAAATTCTGGTTCCTTCTTCCACAATACAATCAATTTTGAAACATTTTTTCTAAATATTACCACTATGCCTCTTCCCTTCCTTATTTTTTTTTTCCCTACTGAGAAGCCAGTGTTAAAGTGTATTGTTATAATCTGAAAAAACAATGTTGCCTTCTCCAGGTTAGATTTGGAGTATCCTAGAGAGACACTAGGCTTTATTCTAGGAACTCTGTCTTGGCAGTCTTGGATCAAGCATCATTTTTAAAATTTTAATTTCAAAAGACACTGTATTTTAGAGAAAGACCGGAATGCAGAGTTCCTTGATGACAACCTGACTTAGAAAGTTGCCTTAAGACTCTTTACAGTTAGTCACCAAAATAGAAAAGTATCTTAGACTATTGAATTCTTTCCTGTTCCACAGAGCATCCTTCTATTATAAAAAAGAGTCAATTCACAACTGTGGATAAAAGCGAAGTTAAAATGAGAACATCTCTGCAATGAAGGAACTTTCCAGTTATCAACAGAAAGTGGCTGGTGAATTACAAAAGACCCTCACCACCAGATAATTATTCTATTAAATTAGCCCAAATAAACGACAAAATGATAAGGCAAATCTTGATCATGGGGTTAGTGACAGGGGCTTTGTGCAGATGCTTGAATTCAAATCTGGCCCCACCAACCACCAGGTACCCTGAGTAAGTCACTCATCTTCTCGAGGTCGCGGTTTCCTCATCTGTGAAATGAGGGTAATACTCTATCTACTTCACACAGTTGTGTGGAGGATTAGATGCTCTCATATTTTGTAAAGTGTATAGTACAGCTATTGGCACATACAAGCACCTAACAAACATTTGCTATTATTACTATGGACTTATTATTAAAACTTGACTTTAAGCTATGAAAATGAACTGTGAGGTACGACGTATTGAATAGATTTAAAGGTAATTATACAGAGTACTTCTTATAAATACTAGTCTACTACGCTGTGGTCAAAATCTATATACATCTGAGGCTAACAGGAAAGGTATTTAAAAATAAATCGAATACGTTTCTTCATCTGTAAAACAGGGGTAACAATAGCATCTGCTTAATTTCATTGCTTTAAACGTTGGTTATGGCATATTGTTGCTGTTATAAGGCACATTGTTCCTACAAAATTCATATGATTAATTCCTAACCCCCAGTACCTCAGAATGTGACCTTATTTGGAGATAGGGTTTTTACAGACATGAGCAAATTAAAAATGAGGTCATTAGGGTGGGCCCTAATCCAATATAACTAGTGTCCTTTAGAAGGGGAATCTGAGCACAGGCATGCATACAGCGAGAATGCCATGTGAAGATAAAGGCAGTGATCAGAGATGCTTCCATAAGCTTGGAATGCCAAAAATCACCAGCAACCCACCAGAGGCTAGAGGAACAGATTCTTCCTCACAGCCCTCAGAAGGAACCAACCTTGCCAACACCTTGATCTTGGACTTCTAGCCTCCAGAAATGTGAGACCATAAATTTCTGTTGTTTGAGCCACTCAGGTGGTAGTACATTGTTATGGCAGCCCTAGCAAATGAATACACATACTTTGAAAGTCTCCGTTGTTTTATTCAACTCTTAGAGCAGGTAGATTTATGGAAAATAAATATATTAACTTCCACAGACAGTAGCACATTTAAGAACTCTATTACTTCAAAACTATTGGGCTTATAATTCTTAACTGTCAGAACAAGCATAGACAAATTCTGAGATTCATATTGGTATCATAATAGTAATGGGAAATTTTTAGAAATAAGACAACTTAGTGATGGACTCAACAAATATCCCAAGATTTCAAGATAGGAAACACTGCCTGCTTCTCAAGTTGCAATTGAATAAATAAATTATTTGGATTAAAATTTAATAGGGAAGAAATTCAAAGGCAACAAAAATTTCTATATTAATTAAGCTTAATAAATTCATGTTTAATAACATATTTGACTTGTACTCAACTTGGTGCCATTTAATATTTAATTTAAATAAATTTTGTTACTTAAAATATTTTAATAACTTTTCACACAATGTCTTAATAAACTAGTTAACATTGGTTTTCATCCCCAAAGGTTAATACTGTGCTTTTGTGTTTTATGTGCCTCATACTCAGGATTTTGAATGACAGCATTTAAAATTTTGAAATGAACTCGAATTGGTCTTGATACTGCAAGAGAGGAAACACATAATGCAGATCAAGTGATGCTTTCAAGAACATTCATTAAGAAAAGAGAATATTGATTAGCATCCTCTATTCAGTGATATAATGCTGCTTTAAAATTAATTGCATTTGTGCTGATGCAGATTCACTTAGTAACCATTTTATTTTTTATACAGCACAGAGAGATAGAATAACAAGATTCTTTTAGTACCAGTTCTGGAAGCTTTTAATATAATATGATTGTTGCCAAAAAAATTTATTCCACTCTTTAATATTATTCATTATTCTGAATAGAAATGCATTGATCTAGCTTCAAAGGGACATTGTTAAAAGCTAAGGAAGACTGATGAAACAGGTTAAGAGGCATAGAACGTGAAGTAGACTGTAAAATACACTCTATCTACACGGTGGGGAAAAATGAAGCAGAATGGAAATAGGAAAAAAAGGAAGATAAGTAGCAGGAGAGGGTGATTGATAAAACTTTGTCTTTTTTTTTCTCCCCCTGATTCCATGAAGCCACAAGTCCCACATGATAAGCAAGCCGGGTGTCGGGGGGGAGAGAGGGTTGCAGGGTTCTGCAGCGCTGCAGCCATTATTTACTTCTGGGCCAGGGGAACCAGTCCCCTTCACACAGGGAGTGGCCATATGGCCGGGGCATGCTCGAGGCCGCACCCACTGCACTGCATTGCTGCTTCTGCTGTATGCACAAGAATGCAGCTTCTGCCTCTGCCTCAGTTCTGCTCATTCCCTGGGAGGCAGAGGGGGTGCTAAAGGAGTGGGTGGGGGCATCTTGGGGGGCTGGCTCCCTGCTGCATCGCCTCTGGAGGAGCCCACGCAGCTGCTGCCACCCTTCTGGTCTGTTGAGTGGGACTGGTGACACAATTGTTACTATTATAGAAAAAATGTTTTTTTCTATGTTTTTCTATGTGTTTTTCATGTTTTTGCTTTAAAAATTTTTATTTGAGATATCTTTGAGAGGTTTGAATGGCAAGTAAGTAATTATTAATTGTACATAGACATGCATTTTCTCCTGTGATTTTTTACTTCTGCGTACAATCCTATGAAGTGATTTCACGGTTCTCAATGACACAGCATAATCACAGGTACTCTTCCCGGCACAGGTTACTCCCCACTGGTAAAACTGTGCCTGGAGACCTTTTTTCTCTATCATTTCACCAGTGCTTTAGAATCATGGACTCTTTGAGCCGGAACAAGCTTTAGAGATGATCTAACGTCTTCATTCTGTAAGTGAGTGAGCTGTGATGCAGAGGAGCGAAGGGATTTGCTCAGGCCCACAGGTGGTACCATAATGACACTGTCCCAATTACAGGGCAAAGCCTATCGTTAATTGACTTCACTATACTCTATTGGCAGAGTTTAAATGAATCCAAAATCAGAACTTGCCTTCTTAATAGAGAAATTGCTTAAGTATCGCTGACAATCGGCCCACGGAATATTCGTATTTTACTTTTTTAACTAACCCAAGACCTTTAACTTAACTTCCTCCAGATCTATAATTTGACATCACTGATCCTAAAAACTTAGGTATTACAATAAGCATTGTCTCAAAAAGGAAATGAGTCTTACAAGAAATTATTCCAGAGACAACTACAAGTACCCACAACACAAGCAAACTATTTTATCAGATTATTATCACTACTGACACTGAGCAGCATAATAGAACTTGTAACAAGCTGGTAAAAAAATAATGTTTGGTAGTTAACAGGTATTTTTGAACTTTTCTGTAAGACTGAAATAAATTATATCATTCCTTACTAGAGACATCTTACTTAATATTAAATATATGCTGTAATTAAATACGTGTTCTTATGTAACGTTGGAAAAATAGAAAAGCATGTTAGTCAAGGATGGAAGCTCTAATGTTTCTTTTTAGGAAAATTATTCTTCATAAAAACACAAAAGTACTTTCAACTATATTTCTCTTACTTTTCACCACCTGTGTGCTTTAATAGAAATACAGGCTTTGTCTGCATTGCATTAGCTCTAGAGTGTGACTGTAAGTTTGATTTACCATTAAATATTATATCAATAAGAATTTAAAAACTAAATTAGTATAATTCTTATCATATCAATATTAAACAGAAATTACATGATATAGTTGCTCTAAATTTATAGTAAAATACAGAGACATGTATTTAAGTAGGAGAGACACATGTATTGTCTATAAATTGCAGATGGATTTTTCTGTTATTCTAAATATTGTACGGGAACCCCAAAGCCCTTTGGGAAAAAAGTCATGAGACAAGCATCAGTTTTGTGGCCTCTAGAAACAAAACTAAGTGTGTTGCCTATGATTTCAGAATGTGAAACTGAATTTTCACACGGCATAATCTTAATTTAGAAAATAATATTATTAAGATTTAAGACAACCATCATAGGAGGGAATGTTACTGTGTTAAAAAAATACTTTAATTCTTGGCAGATGAATACAAACACCTGTGTGCTATTGAAATAAACCCACATTAAACCCTGAGCATAGACAAATAACATACCCAGGCGCTCACGCATCTGCCGCAAGTGGTGATTTTGAAATCCCCATAGAGATCTTTGATGGCACCAGTTGTGAAGAAACCTTCCACCATCAGCAAAATGCCGTACACAAAGAATGCAGCTGCGATGCCATAGATCACATACTTGAAGATGTCAATCCTGGCGGAGAAGAAACAAAGTGATTTATTTCAATAACTCTTCAAGGCGGATCTGCAACAATTGATTCTCCCATGCTCATGGTTCCTTTGGAATGAAAGCTATAGAATATTTCTGTCCATAATGGAAGTTGGATATGAAAACATGTTTGCTTTATATGCCTAATGTTTGTATGTGCATTTTGTTCTGCCACTTCTAGTATTTGTTGACAACGGCTTTGCACATTTGTATGTTTCGTCCTTTTACCTCCCAGCTTCTCCTCTGGTTCACATCAACGTAGTTTTGGATAAGCAGTGAATCCCATTCCTAAAGGACTTTGCTGAAATTCATTTGATAAGTGGGATAATCATCACACAATTTCTCTAATTATGACAAAATATCAAATATAAAGATTTACTTATGTAACACTGAGTTTTTAAAACATAAAAGAGGAAAAAAGCTTTATGGTTAATGATGCGTTTATTTTTTTTTTATTTTTTATTTTTTTTGTGAGGAGATCAGCCCTGAGCTAACATCCGCCAATCCTCCTCTTTTTTTGCTGAGGAAGACTGGCCCTGGGCTAACATCGGTGCCCATCTTCCTCCACTTTATATGGGACGCCGCCACAGCATGGCTTACCAAGCAGTACCTCGGTGTGCGCCCAGGATCCGAACCAGCGAACCCCCGGCCGCCGCAGCGGAGCGCGCGCACTTAACCGCTTGCGCCACCGGGCCAGCCCCGTGATGCGTTTATTTTTGATAAAATGGCTACCCCATATTTTTCTTATTATAAATAGTCAATCGTAACTGTGTTTTATTTCACACTTACTGTAAAGCATCACTAATATTTTCTGCTGATGATAATGTCAATAATGAAAAAATTATGGTTTTATAGATGTGATAATTTTGACAACTAAGCCTTTTAGGCAGAATCACTAATGGATATTACATGGACTTGAGCCTGAGCCAAGTTATAGCATAGTTCCACAGAGGAACGGAAAGGTATTCTCTCTTTTCTCACAATTGAGTGCCCATGTACTTAAGGGGGAGAGACACATGTATTGTCTATAAATCACACATGGATTTTTCTGTTATTCTAAACATTATATGGGAATCCCAAAGCCCTTCAGAAAGAAAAAATCATAAATTAATCAGTTTTGCTGCCTCCAGAAACAAAACTAGTTTTGTGTAGCCATGGTACGTGGAGAGGCATATGTATTAGCTCTAGTTCTGTATTTGCAGTTGTTATCCCTTTGTAAAAAAATTGTTCTTTATTTCATATTGTCAAGCTTGATTTTTACTCTCTCCTCTCATTAATTAGAGCGAGTGGAGTAGAGAGGGAGGCAGCAAATGATAGAGAGATCCTGCTGACTTTAAACAAGGGGGAAATGAGGGCACAGAGAGCTCATTCATGCTGATGGAGATTTAGAAACTCTGGATGCTATGACAATATTTTAAAAATAATACACATAATAGCATAAGTGAATTTGTTGCACATAAAATGAACGAGAAGAGCTTGCTAATGTTCAGTGCACCAGAGCAATTTTTTAGTGACTGATTTCCACTGTCTGAAAAATCTAAATATTGCACGATTCTCTTTGTCAAGGGCAACGATGCAGATGATGTTAATTGTGTAAGCCTGTCATGCATGTGAAAGAATCTGAGGATGTCAACTCACAGATCTAATTTGACATCATAAATACTTTAAAGAGTTTGGTTTAATGGGCTTTTCCATAAAATTTTTAGGTTAAAAATGACTTTAAAATATATTTGTAGATAATTTCAAATTTACAAAAAAATTTGCAGAAAATGAATAGTACAAAGAAAAATTGTACATCCTTTATCTATTTTATAACATTTTACCTCATTTACCTTACTGTTTTCTTGTGTTTCTCTTTCTCTCTCTTTCTGGATAATTACATCTGAACATAGACAGATTTTCCACAGTACGGTTAACAACTTCAGGAAATAGAACTTTGATATAATACTGTGTCAAATCTATTATTTTTATTCCAGTTTTATCATTGGACTGACCCAATGATAAACTTTATGGCTTCTCCCTAACCAATATGGGATCCAGTCTAGGGGTTAGTGTTGCATTTATTTGCCATGTATTTTTTTTTTTTTAAGAGGTTCAGTCTCTCTCTTTTTTTTTTTTTTTTGAGTAAGACTGGCCCTGAGCTAACATCTGTTGCCAATCTTCTTCCTTTTTACCTTTTATCTCCCCAAAGCCCCAGTGGATAGTAGTATGTCATAGTTGTACATCCTTCTAGTTACTCTATGTGGGATGCCGCCTCAGCAAGGCTTGATGAGTGCTTGCGTAGGTCTGCACCCGGAATCTGAACCTGCAAACCCCAGGCCGCCAAAGCAGAGCGCGCAAACTTAACCACTGCGCCGCCAGGACGGCCCCTGCCATGTCTCTTTAGTGTCCTTTAATCCAGAACATTCCCACAGCCTTTCTTTGTCTTTATGACATTACCATTATTGAGGAATGCAACGCCACTCCCTCCTTATTAAATAGAATGCTCTTCCTTTTGAGAGTGTCTGATGTTTCCTCATGATTAGATTCAGATTACTCATTCTTGGCTAGAATAGCCTATAGGTGATATTCTGTTCGTTTGCCCCTCAGTAGTTATGCTAATTTTGATCATCTCGTCAAGATGATGTCTCATTTCTGTACTGGCTTCTGAGTTTGTCTCTCTCAAAACTCCCCTGGCCTATCTCTCATAAGGATACACGTGATTGCATTTAGGGCCCACCTGAACGTTCCAGGATAAGCTTCTCCTCTCAAGATCTTTAACTTCATCACAATTTACACCACATAAGGTAAAATTCACTCTTTGTCAAATAAGGTAATATTCATAGGTTTCCAGGGTTAAGAAGTGAATACATTTGAAGGGAAGCATTTTTTTAACCTACCACAGTAGAAGAAGCCAGGTGAGTAAAGGCAGCAACTTGGAGCATTAGAAGAATACATAGAAGCTGAAAGGAAAAGCATCTTTCTAGGTTCAAAGAAGGGACTAGAGCCCATTTCCATACGACCTAAAATAAATGTACACACACACACACACACACACACACACACACACACACAATCTTTTACTGATTGTTTTCACTTCAATCTATAAGTTATTTAGTAAAATTGCTATGTTTCCTAATAAACTCTTGATAAATAGGAATAAATGGATGTTTTCATTTATATATAAACATCACAACTCTAAACCCAAAATATTACCCAATGAGGCATTCACACTAAAGTCAGGAACAAGAAAATCAAGGATAATCTCTGCTTCTATTTAACATTATTCTGGATGTATTTGCCAATTCAATTAGATTAGGGAAAATTATCAGGGACATAAGAATTGGAAAACAGGAAATAAAACTACCTCTATTTGTGGATGACATGATGGTGTACCTGGAAAATCTTAGAGAATCAGTGATAAAATTAATTCAAATAATAAGAGAACTCAGCAAGGTAGCAGGATATAAAATTTACATGCAAAAATCAATAGCATTTATATAGACAAATAATAACCAGTTTGAAGATGTACTAGGAAAATTTGATTTACAGTGGCCACAACAGGTTAAATAATAAACTTAACAAGAAATGCTCAAAATTTACATGAATTAAACTGCAAAATACCTCTGAAAGATAAAAAAGTAGACTTGAACAAATGAAAGGTGTCTGAAATGTTAATACTCTCAAAATTAATACATACACTAAATGCACTTTAATAAAATTTCAGAAGAAGAGAAGATACTGTGAAGATGTAGGCAGAGATTGGAGTGATGTGGCCTCAAATGAAGGAATGCCAGCAACCACCAGAACCTGGAGGAGGCAAGGAACAGAATCTTCCCTAGAGTCTCAGGATGAGGTGCAGCCCTCTTTTCCCCTCTTGTTGTCTTCCTTTCTATTTCATTTATTTTTTGTAGTGACATGCTTTGATTCCTTTCTTCTTTTCTTTTGTGTATCTACTATAGGTATTTTCTTTGTGGTTACTGTGGTGCTTACATAAAACATAGCTAACAATCTATTGTAAGCTGATAACAGCTTAACTTCAATCATATGCAAATACACTAAACTTTTACTTCTCTCCCCCACACACTTTATGTTATTGATATCACACATTACATCTATTTTTTTTTTTTTGTCTGAGGAAGATTGGCCCCGGGGCTAACATCCGTCCTTGCCCATCTTTCTCTACTTTATATGGGATGCCACCACAGCATGGCTTGACAAGAGGTATGTTGGTCCAAGCCCAGGATCAAACCCAAGAACCCCGGGCTGCCAAAGCAGGGCATGCAAACAATCACTACACCACTGGGCCGGCCCTACATCTTTTTATATTACGTATTAACATATTTTTACAGCTATAGCTTTTTTTTTGTATATTTTTGTCTTTTAAATTCTATGCTAGAATTAAAGGTGACTTGTGCACTACGATTACAGTACTACAGTACTCTGTATTTGTCTATATGTTTACCTTTATCAGAGAGCTTTATATTTTCATAGACTTTTGTGTTGCTATTTAAAGTCCTTTCATGTCAACTTGAAGGGCTCCCTTTAGCATTTCTTGTACAGCGATTCTAGTGGTGATAAACTCTCTCGGCTTTTTTTAATCTGGGAAATTGTTTATTTCTCCTTCATATTTGAAGGACACATTTGACATATATAATATACTTGATTGGTAGTTTCTTTCTATCAGCAATTTGAATATATCACCCCACTCCCTCTGGCCCCCAACGTTTCTGCCAAGAAATCCATTTAAAGTCTTATGGGGTTTCCCTTACAGGTGAAGAGTTGCTTTTCTCTTGCTGCTTCCA
Source organism: Diceros bicornis minor (assembly GCF_020826845.1). Lineage (NCBI taxonomy): Eukaryota > Metazoa > Chordata > Mammalia > Perissodactyla > Rhinocerotidae > Diceros > Diceros bicornis. The sequence continues at coordinate 8,613,020 of NC_080768.1, forward strand.
AAATTCTGTATTTCACATTTGACAATTTGATTATAATATGTCTTGGTGTGGATTTCTTTGAATTTATCCTAGTTAGAGTTCTCTGATGTTCTCAAAACTAGATGCCCATTCCCTTACCCAGATTTGGAAAGTCTTCTGTCATTATTTCTTTAAATAAGTTTTCTTCCCCTTTCTCTCCTCTCCTTCTGTGACTCTCATAATGTACATATCAGTCCACTATGTGGTGTCCCATAGTCCCTTTGGCTTTCTTCACTCTTTTTCATTCTTTTTTTTCTTTTTTTTTCTCTGACTGGATAATTTCAAATGACTTGTCTTTGAGTTTGTAGCTTCTTTCTTCTGCTTTATCAACCTGCTTTTGAGCCCCTCTAGGGAATTTTCAGTTCATTTATTCAACTCCAAAATTTCTGTTTGGTGCTTTTTTATATTTTCTGTCTCTTTGATGATATTATCATTTTGTTCATGCATTGCTTGTTTGAGTTTTTAGAGCATCTTTACAATGGTTATTTTGAATTCTAAGTCATGTAATTCATATAGATCCATTTCTTTAAGGTTGGTTTCTGGAGATTTATTTTGTTCCTTTTTTGAGTGATGTTTCCCTGTTCCTTCAGGTGTCTTGGAACTTAGTGTTGGACTCCATGCATTTGTAAAAATAGCTACTTCTCTAGTCTTGAAGGAACTAGATTTGTATAGAAGAAGACTCACTAATCAACCTAGCTAAACATTCTGGGGGCCTCTCAAACCTTTCGTGGGGAGATATGACTTCAAAAGGCCCATGTATGCAATTTCTCAATTAGAGAGCCTTGCTGCTTTCTTTATCAGGAGCTCATAATCTTACTCCTTCTGGTGAATATCTGTGCCGCGACAAGTTCTGGTTCGACATCAGCAAGCTGCCCTGATCTCTCCTGCTCTCAGTTGCCACCAGGCATCTAAAGTATGCCAGCTCCCTATCACCACCCCGAGTTAGAAAAGACAGATATCATCACTCTGGTAGCTGGAACACTGGACACAACTCCACTCCTCTCCCTCCAAAAGGAGAATCCTCAAGTTGTGTGCTGTCTCCCAATCATGCTGATCTGTGCCACTGCAGCAAGCTGCTCCCCACCTTCTTTGTTCTCAGTGATCCCCAGACATCCAAAGACACCAGTTCTTCAGGGCTCCCAATGAGGCAAGACAGAAACCAGTTCCTTGCGCAGCCCTTGGAAAAGCCAGAACATTGGATGCATGCTCCACTTTTTCCCCCCAAAGGAGAAGTCATGAAGTAGGGCATTCTCAACTGGCACTGAGCTGTGTTTGTTTGCTGTTAGAAACTAATGCAGGTAAAGTGAACTTGGTCTACTTACCCATTTCAGTGTGGCTGTTTTTGGCTTTGTGCTTGTCTGGGGTATTACAACTTCTTAACTGGATTCTGGAAATAAAGGTATTTTGGTCCACATCTCATAACACTATTGATAAGCTGGTGTTTCTGTGTGGGAACAAGCACTGGAATTCCCATTCCACCATCTTGCTGACATCAGTCCTCCCAAATTCATGTTTAATTTAGGTAGAATTCATGTGTGCTTCAAGTCTGGCATTTATACTGGAAGTATAGTTGCAAATTATTGATGACAATTACATAGCAATTATTAACCCTTTAGTTTTAGCTTTCCAAAATTTAGCTCAAACACTGTGTAAGGGTATCTGGTAGTAAATACTACAATAAAGGGGCCTAGCTATGAATTAATTTGCTATGGCTGCTCCAACAAATTACCACAAACTTGGTGGTTTAAAACATCACACATTTATTTTCTTACAGTTCTGGAGGTCAGAAGTTTGAAATCAATTTCACTAGATTGAAATCAAAATGTTGGCAGAGCTTCACTTCTTCCAGAGACCATACGGAAGATTTTCCTTATACTTTTCACCTTCTGTGCATTCCTTGGCTAATAATCCCTTCTCCATCTTCAAAGGCAATAAGTAGCCCCTTGTTTCAATAGTCACATTACCTTCCTCTCTGGTCAAATATCTCTTTGCTTCCCTCTTATAAGGATACTTGTGTTTAGATTTAGGGCCCACTCAGATAATCCAAGAGGATCACCCCACCTCAAGATCCTTAACTTAATTTCAACTTCAAAATCTCTATTGCATATAAAGTAAGTCTCAAGTTCCAGGGATTGGGTTCTGGTTATCTTTGAGGGTCATTATTTAGACTTCAATAAGTTATATACTTTATTGAAGCTGATTGTTAATTTCTCGACATTCAAATATTCTTACCTAAAGTTTTTCTTCAAAAAATCTGAGGATGGAAATTTCCTAATCTTACATTCAAAAATGCATTTCAAAATTTTAAATCATGAAAATATTTTAATTATAATATATTTGACATTACCTTACTGGCTTGAATCTCTCTACTTGAGCAAAAAAGTAATTGTTTATAAACATGCAATATATGAACTTAGAACAAAGAACTTCAAATAAGATATTAGGAAAATTAAACTTTTTTCATGTATAAAAATGAGTTTTCCGTCAGTGCTCTGTCAACAAAATGCATTAATAGCCCTCTAATCGTGATGTCACTGATTTTATGTCCATGGTAGGGTGAAATATCAGAGAATCATTACTAGCTCTGACCTTTACTACACTACTTTCACTTTCCAAAGTAACAATCCACATTATCCTACTTCTTAAGGAATTGATGGAAGTACTTAACCTGTTTTCTAAATGCAAACTTTCAAATTTGACAATGTTTCTGTAAACAACAGTTTTACTGATAGTAAAGTAATATATGTTCATTATAGAAAAAATGAAAATAAAACCAGAAAAACACAGACTATTCACTATTTATCTTCCCAGTTTTTTCATATGAATTATAACTCATTCCAAAAGTTATGATTATTATATACTGCTGTGCAAAATTCATTTTTAGTCAATATATTATGAATATTTAAAACTATTACATAAGATTATCAAGATTTTTTAAAGATTATGGCACATTCTATCATTTGAAGGTTTCATGTTATATTTTACCAATTCTCTACTTTTGTTCAGTGGTAGGAAGGCTAATAGACCCCCTGGATTTTCATATCTAATCTCCAGAACCTGCAAATATGTTACCTTGGTAAATGGGACTTGGAAAACATGATTAAATTAATGATTTTGATATTTGGAGATTATCCTGAGTTATCTGGGTGGGCCCTATATAATCACAAAGGTCTTGATAAGTGAAAGAGGGATGCAGGAGAGTCAGGGTCAGACTCAGAGAGAGATCTGAAGATGCTACACTGCTGGCTTTGAAGATGGAAGGGGGCCATAAGCCAGGGAATGCAGGTGGCCTCTGGAAAGTAGAAGAAGTAAAAATATGGATTCTCCCTTAGAGCCTCCAGATGAAATACAATCCTGCCAATACCTTGATTTCAGCCCATTTCAATAAGCCCAGTAAGACTCATTTCAGGCTTCCAACCTCCAGAACTGCAAAAAAATAATGTCTGTGTTTTTTTAATCAACTAAATTTGTTGTAATTTGTTACAGCAGCAATAGGAAACTAATGCATCACTCTTACAAACAGCATGGTAATAATGATCATTTTACATAAATCTTTTTTCATTTTAGATAAATCTTTTTTCATAGTGTAGGTTTTTTTATGGGATAAATTCCTAGAAATTTTTATGGTATATATTGTCAAAATGGTGTTCAGAATGTCTGTACCAAAATAAAGATGCATTGATAACAAGGAAGAGAGCCTGTTCTTTCTTTGTTTTCCAATACTAGGTATTATCATTTAATTTTTCTGATAAATTGATAGTTAAAAAACCATGGTATCATTTTAATTAATGTTCTCAGTTTAGTCCTGTGGATGAACACGTATTTACAAGTTATGAATCATTTGTATTCTTTAATGCAATACGTTTTTATATTTTGCCAATTTTTTCTGTTAGAATATGTGTCTTTTTGTTGTTGAAATAATTCCAGATTTGTTAAAATTAAGAACTCTTGTCATGTAAGCGGTAAATATTTTTCTCAGATTTTGCATATCTTTTAATGTTTTTTAAATAATACTTTAATGAGTAAAATGTAATTTATATTATGTCAAATCTATAAATCTTTTCTTTTGTGATTTCTTACAATGTTTACATACTTCTTGCCCCATAATAAGTGAAATCTTAATCTATCTTTTCTTCTAATTTTACAAATCAGTTCACTCTTAAATTTTAACTTTCACTGCATCTGAAAGTTTTTTGGTAAAAATGTGAGTAGGGACATAATTTTATATATACTTATAAGTACTTAACATGTATGTCTGTGCCAATACCATATAGTATTAATTATTGTAGCTTCTCCACTCTGTCTATTTCATTACCTGATGCATCCTAGAAACCAGCTCAAGTACTACCATTCTCTGATTCACATCTGTCTAGTCTGATGTGGATGGCACTTTGCTAACCTATCTTTCCTATGTGAAAAGGAAATTGCAGAAAACTTGAGGAAAAGGAATTTGTCTTGTTCTACCTTGTATCCCTAAAGACTAGTCTAGTGATTAGCACATAGTACAACCCAGTAATTTTTGCTGAATAAATGAATTCATTAAAAGACAAACCAGACAAGAGATAAGCCTGAAAAAAGATATCTACATATTTGAAAACAAGAATATTATAGAAATATAATGAATTCAAAGAGTTTTAAATATGTTTCCATACTTGATACTCACATTCACCCAACTAGTGAAATAGGCACTAATACTAAGATAGCTGTTCTTGAATAAAAAAGACTAAGGTTTGGTAAATGAATTATAGATTGTAAACATGTCAGAATTGCAAGTTCATTGCCAGCCTTGTTGAATACCTTCACTTACAGGCAAATCACTACATTCCAAGGCAGCCCAAGTACTCTTTAGAAAACTCTGACTTTTGCAAAATTCTTTTATACTGAGCCAAAAAACTATTTCCCAATAAACTGGAATCCATTGGCCCAAATCTCTCTCTGAAGCACAAAGAGCAAAGCAAGTTTCCTTCTACCCGATAATCTTTCAAATGCTATTTGAATGAAATCATCATGTTCTTATTTGTAAATATTTTTTCCTATAAGTTGCTGTATTCCTGGGTGTTAGAAAAGAGAATAGAAATTAGATTCATGAATTCTAATCCAGTCTAAAACTTACTCAGTTGCTTACGTTGGCTGAAATATCTACTCTAGTCAAATAGTCATCAGTAGGAGTATTATAAGGTAAGTAGGGTGAGTCCAGGGACAATTAGACTTTAGAAAGCATGATAGTGGGCATTAAAATTATGATACAGCTTCAGGGAAGACATCATCATCATTATGATCACCATCATGTTCCTAAACAGTTGTATACTGCTTATCATGTGCAGCTGTGTTATAATTGTTTTGAAGTGTCAACTCATTTTATCCTTGAACAACCTTAGGAAGCTAGGCAGCATTAGTAGGTCCCTCTTACTGATGAGGGACTGAGGCACACAGGTTAAGTGACTTGTCCAGGGTAAGGTAGGTAGAAAGCTGCAGAGACCACAGAGACCATGGAACAAACCCGAAGAGTTTCGCCCCAGGATCAGTGTCCTTACCCACCACACTATGTTGTCTCTCTTTCTAAATTCCTCATGGTTTATGCATTTGGTTTCGTTGTTGTTGTTTTATATTAGTGGGTTTTTTATTTAAAACACTCATTTGAGGACTACTAGTCTGGCTGAAATATTGCATAAGGAGATGCTCACTCTTTATTACAACAGACCTTAGGAATTTAGTATGGTTTTCTAACATAAGTTCTAGCTAGGGCTGAAATTATTTTTGACTCTCCAAGACTAATCAGTAACCTTACATCAATACTAACTTGTCTGATCTTCAAGCTTCTTATAAGTAGAAGATTTCAGCAATCTGATTGGCTTGTCAACCCCCTAGGTCAGAACAGATGGTTTGCCCACTGCTGTGATTTCTGTCAACCTGCGAAACTGGCTTTGTCTTGTCATGAATTCCTGCTTTCTTCCCCTTCTCACTCCCATCTATTAAGCTACTAAGAATTGTTTTCTCTTTCATTAACTTCCAAGGAATAAAAATGAACTACAAGCAGACATATAGATTTACACACATATGAGGTTAGTTGAGGGCAAAACCAATATATCTATTTTATCTGAGCTCACTGCCCACTTTTGTTTTAGGCAAATAGGGGTGAATTTTTATGTGTGCATTAGATATCAAAGAATTCATTATTTAGTAAACTCAGTTTTTGATGCATTGACCTCAAGTCACAGTCATAAAATTTGGAAAATAAAATATATTCACTCTTGAAATCAATGATATCAGATGCCAGACCCTCACTATAATTTGTCAAAACCCAAATAGAGTCCCTGTCTAATAAATTATGGGAGGTATATTTGTGAATAAGGCTGTCCTTTGCTCAGTCCTCAGGGGAATTATTCAAGGAGCCAAGTCACTTAGCAACAGTAGTGGTTTGGATTGTTGGATATCTAATTTTCTAACCAGTTTTCATATTTCATTGTCCTATATGCATCTGCTTTGCAGAAGTAAAATACCTACCCTACTTCTTGCTCACTCAGTCAAATGAAACTTACGGAGCACAATAATAACACCTTGCCAAGGGGCTCTCAGATAAGAAAGTCTGAATCCCAAATCAGAACACAGATCTCCTAATCACATAGCAGAAAGTAGCAGAGCAGTGAGCTGCTTCCAGTGTTGAGGGGGCCTAAATGGCTATGCCAAATGAATAGAAGTTGTGGTTAGAATGTAGGTGCATCCCTCAATGCGAGCAATGGGTTCAGTTACACACTCATTGCCACAACAAGTTGGAGCCAACAAATGACCAGGGACTCGAAGGACTAAACTGACAGATTAAGGGATGAGAAGCTTCTGGGAAACTGAGTAGATGAGGAGGGATAGAGTTATACTTAAAAATACATCAATGGATCACAAAGTCTTTGAGAAGTTCACTCTTTTTTCTCTCTACAGGGTTCTCCACATCTCAAATTGAATATGACAAAATGATTTAATGGGCAACATTAGCCAAAGATGTAGGAGCTACACTTCAGATCACCTGCCATTGGTGAGGGCTGATGGTATTTAGAATTCTATGTCTAAAATATAGATTGCATGAGAATGGAGGTTATTTACAAACTTATTTATGAGAAGTAGGTTTCGCTGCTAGACAGATGATTAGTGAAATGGAACAGTCATATTTCAGTGCGGTTGCCCTTCATATGTCTCTCTGTAGACTGGGAGATATTGACCCCATTGAGATATGTGTTTGTGTTTAAGAGGAAAGAGACGGTGAGGAGACAGAGAGAGAGAAGCTGAGATAAAGAAGGGAGTAACTCCTCAGATCCTGAGGAGCACAGGTGGAAGACGGGCCTTGGGCCATTGGTTTTATCATTTAGTTCACATATCCAGCCAACAGGTTTCTTTTCCTTTTTAAGTATATGAGGTAGGAGTGCTTAATTTAGTTGAATCAAGCACGAGAACTATGGAGAAAAATACAGACTCTCTGTAAATTACTGAAGTTGGTCAACAAGTCTTTTCTTCACAATCATTCTCTTACACATTCTTTTCCAAACAGCTTATTTCCAAGCAACTTGTATTGTCTGCAAACATATCTCTCGCTCACCTGTGCTTTATATTTCCTTATTTCACTTCCTGTTTCTCCCTCACCTTGTCTATTCCTCTGACGTCCCTACAAGGCAGCCTGCCACAGGGTAATCTCCACCTCCTCTAGACCTTTAAGTGATTTTTGAATGTATCGATTGGCACTAACTGTACCCAGTAGTTTATGGCACCTATCTTCCCTCTGGTTTTTCATGAAGTGTTTGCTGACAGGGAGAGAGTCTTACTTCATTTGGTAGCTGCACTGGGCCAAAATAAGGAATTTTAGTTATTTGAAATATGAAAAGACAGATAATATGAGCTCTTGCTTTTATTCCAATCACAATGGTATTCTACCCATTCCAAAAATGCATAATATATATATTTATTTCCAGTATGACAGACCAAAGGTAGAAGTACCAAATTAATCAAATGATTTCCGATTTCTCTTCTGAGCTCCCACACATACGACTCCTTCAGAGCGTTAGTAGAGCTCTGTGATATATCGAAGTTTGCTGTCTAAATGTGGAATAAATATCTTGACTATTGGTTTCATCACCTCATGCCACTTGTCAGACTTATGATTTCTTACAAACTTCTATAACTAAAGTTAGCAATTTGGATGTAGTCTAAATATAGAGGATCTGTAGATTTTAAGGACATCTGTGGTAGCTTAAAATAACGCACAGTGAAAACATACTTTGTCCAGTGTAGGCTGAGACAAAACTGAAAAGAAAATGTCAGTTTTACCACATTAAAGTATGACCATGCAATCATTTTCTTAAGGCTCTCTGCAAACTAACCTGCAATAATCCAAAGCATTTTCAGATAGTGTAATTATATACCCAATGATGAATATCATTTATAAACTCAGGGATCAATTCATGCTATATAGCTAATGTAATGGAAATTGATCAACTGTCTACTACAGGCTTAAAGAATTCAATTTAATGGATAGAGCTAATTTTTCAGAACTAATTTTCAAAATAAAGTCACATTGGGAAATATAAGGAGAGTGATATAATTCCTTCACCTTTTGTAGGTCATGACTTTTTAAATTTGCTATTAATTCTCCATTTCCACTTGTCAGTGACATTGATGAAGCTCTAAATTGACACTTCAGCATTAGGGACTATGTTTATAAATAATGTTAATTTTTAACTGAGTGGCTAATCAACTTCCTCCTCCTCTTAATCACCGTGTGTGTGTGTGTGCGTGTGTGTGCAGGGAGGTGGTTGCCCAGTCTCACACATTTGCTTTGTTATATTTCTTATTTTCTGCCCATTGTTTCTCAAATTTGAAGTGGCAATATATTTTAGACAAACATAAATATTTCAGCTTTCCTTTTCCTAAAAATTTAGGTATGTACTCTGTCCAGGAGTACACGCCCTCTACTTCCCAAAGTAGCGAATTCTTCCTCTATTACTTCATAGAAATGTGTACTTCTTTTCTCTTTTCATTTTCACGGAAATCAGCAACTTTAAAGAATAAAATAACAAACACAATTTATGAGCAATACTTTGTTCAAGACAATCTTCCTTTAGCTGATGGATTATTTAAAAATGTATCAATATGATATATTTTCTGATACTGGAGTTGGAGGAAAATTGTCTTCTACCTAGAAAGTTGTCGGGATTGACCAAGTGTTGTCTTAGATTAGAGTCTTAGGTTATAATTACACCAGGTCAGCAGAAACTGCCATGAGTAGATAAGAAACATGATTAACTTCTTTTCGATGGAGTTACAAGAGTAAAAAGCAAAGTAACTCTAACCAGCCATATAACCACTAAGATTCATTAAGTCTAAAATCATCTTATTCCATAAAAAGTATATATAAATTAAGAAGGTTTGAATTTATTTAGAATGATAAAATAAAGCAGCACGAAAAACATTATAATCACACGGTATCAAGAATCATGAAATAAACGCAAGAAGTTGTAGCGGCAATAAATGCTACAGTGGCTAACGCAATAAAAGTCTACCCTCTGCTGGGATTGTGAAATAAATTGTACTAAGTGAGTTATTTTTTGTTGTTGTTGGCATGAAATCACTGAATAAATTATCTGAATCAGGAATTTATTTGGAAATAAATTCTTCTGTAATTCAATCCTCACCTTTTGCTCCTTTAATATTAGGCAATAAAGGAGTGAAACTTGAACAGCAAACTCTTTTTTACCTCCAAACTATGTTTGAGTCACCTTTTTAAAAAATATTAACATCACCATAATCTCATAATCCCAGGAGTTTACATTTTATGGGTAAAATGATCGTTTTAAGCATAACTGGCGCTTGCGAAAAGGTGCTCAATATTTCTCATGATTTATTCTTTGACAGAAGTCAATAAGAATCTTTTGCAAAGTTTACTTAAGTGTCACATCATTTTTGTGAGGCAGGGAAAGGAAGATAATAGCATACCCACGGTTGAATTAACATTTTTAAAAAGGGGAGCATCCACAGACTTCTGGTGATTTTCCTAGAATCAGCGAAGAGTCTACACATTTATACCTGGCTCTGTTCTCTGTTCTATTCTATTAGAACAGCCTCTGCTCAAATTTGAAGAGGAAGAGAAATGCAAGTATTCCACTTAATGATAACCGAATTTTGGATAAAACTTTACAGTCAAATTAAAACACAAATGAAGTCCAGATTAAGCTGACCTCTGATCTGCTGTGTCTGTATTCGTGGTAAAGGTCAATGTCCTTTTGACTCGTATCTGTATATCCTAAGAATTTTTTTCTTCGTATGTAACATTGCCTCACTTAACTCTAAATCCCTGTTTATGCAACACACAGCAATGTGTACATACACTCCCAAAATAAGAAGCAATACTAGAATGACTTACATGGTAAAGACGTCCAGTGTATCTCCAGTGGTTCTTGCCATCTCAAAGTAGGTTTGCAGAATGTTGACAGTTCCAGACAGCGCTTCATGACCACAGCCACAGAAGAGGGCAACTCCAGCGTAGAGCAGGATGGTGGCAATCAGAGATGCGTAGGGAATGCCTCCCAGGCATTTAATACAGCACTCAAAACACCCTGCAGAAGATCAACAGAAGAAAAGTTAGAAATTAATATTTTTGGTTAATCTGATTAAATTTCTTTTTTTTTCTTTTTGCTGAGGAAGACTGGCCCTGGGCTAACATCCATGCCCATTTTCCTCTACTTTATACGGGACGCCACCACAGCATGGCTTGCCAAGCAGTGCGCCAGTGTGCGCCCGGGATCCGAACCGGCGAACCCTGGGCCACCGCAGCAGAGCATGCGCACTTAACCGCTTGCACCCTCAGGCCGGCCTGATTAAATTTATTTTCAAACTTCAGCGTTAAGGGCAAGTATATGTGCACTTACAGATGACATCAGGTCAAACATATAAATCAAGTCCTAGGCTGCCCTAGAGGGTATAAAATCAAGTTTCTTAATATAAACCCATGCTCCACAGACAAGAGAATGCTTCCTTCCACTGAGGGTTTCCTCTTCCACCCCAAAACCAACAGAAGCCCTTCCTTCCCAACTCAGACTGCCTAGAATAATCTTCACATACATGCACGCATATCATTCTATCTTAACTTTATTACTTTCAAATTTCACATGCTTAAGTTTTTGCATCAATGACATTTATTCTTTTGAACTCCCTGTAGTTGTATCTTTTAAACAATGAGTCAAAACCTGTTAGCTGTGGGTGAGCCCAATTTAGTGAACTTTGACCAGCAATTTTTAAAAATAAAAGAGAATAGACTAGCCAATATCTGAGTGCATTGCATGTAGAAAGGCAAATCATTTTAGAATCCTTTGAGTTCAGATATTTCTGTACATCATCTTTGTAGTGACTCATAATGCAAAATCTATTTCTTGCTGTGGTTAAAAAAATATTAGAAAGATACTGTTACAATAGAAAAGAGAGACCAGGCAGGTTAGACCATATATCCACCACTGCATGTTTTTTGGCAAGTTTGTCATTTTGATTTCATCATTTGTAAAATGCTGACAGTAAGAATTTCCCTCAATGAATCTTGTGAGCATTAAATGAGTTAATACATAAAATAGTGCATGACATAGGGTAACTACTCATTAAATGTTACATCTACCATTCTTAGACGTTATTTTAACTATTATCAATATAAACTATTATCATGTTGTAGAATGATTTTCAAAAATTCTTTAACCACAGTAATCACTTTTGTTTTTTGAAGTTTCATCACTTTAGCCTTTAATTTTCAAAAGATGACTTTAAACATTTAGTCTGAGACATCAGAAAAACATGATTATTAATATTCAACATAAGTATCAGAATTTCCTAGGTGACTTCTAGATATTTTCTTCTAAGAGATTAACTAGAAATGCTTAAGTATATACATGCTTTGTAATAAGAAATATTGATGAGATATTACGTGCCAGTCAGTGGTGAGAAAGGAAACTTCACGTAAGACGAATTCCTAAGATGCTCTCAGTTTCACCTCTGTCCACTTCTGTCCCTTACCCATTCCCCATACATATCCTATTCCAAAGATTTCCTCCTACTTTTCTCCTTTTGGAAATTCTTGATCAAATCTCCTTTTGTAATGTTCAAAAACTCTCCACATAACTGACTTTTTCTTTCCTCAGAAACAAATATCAAATGAGATGAGAAAATGGATTAGTGTTTATTTTACTTAAGTAAGTCTTAGGAAGATCCGTGTGCACTTTATCTAGAATGCATATATGTTTAGAGCAACACATGATACATGCAATAATTGCAAAGTTCCTAGGTGAAGTAACTCTATATTCAGAAGGTGGCCTAGTCTGTTATTTTAATATTGATCACTGAACTGGCCTTCTTAAGAGAATTTATGGCTCATTTATTCTGCTCCAGAGGAGGTAAAAAAAAGAAGTGTGAACACCTCCTCACTTCCATAGCTCTTGGTTGTACAGGCAAAATCATTTCCTGAACATTCATCCCCCGACACACACACACACACACACACACACACACAAAACACGGAGAAGTAGAAAAGGATAGAACAGCTTGACACTTCATACGATAGGAAGAATTTCAGCAGCAGATGGATGAGACCAGTGTGTGTAGTATCTGAATGTCATTGAACACAGTTTTGGGTGGAGATTAACAGGGTAGCAGAAAAATCTTTGGACTATCTCTGTCTCTCCATGTCATAAAATTTAAAAATAAAGACAAAAGAAAAAGAAACAAAGCTAGTACTAACCCAAAGAAGACTTACCCTTAATTTTGGCAAGTGCACCAAACAGCCCCATGATCTCAAATTCCATTCCTTTCTGATTTTTCTCTCCTACCATCCACAAAGACTTTGATACAGGTGTGTGAGATTTCTACTGCAGACATTGAGGTGTCAAAACCAGATTAACCTTTCAATAAACTTCAAATTCATAGGTAGGAATTACCTTTGCTGGGTCCTAGACCTAAAGCTCATAACAGAGTAAAGATAAAACCAGAATGAGAATGGCCGAGGAGCAAATGAAGTGGTAAGCCCATAGCTGATCACCAGAACTGCCAAGGAGGACTTCTGATTAATTCTACTACTAATTTCTAATTTACAGTTTCTACTTATTTCACATTTTCTCCATTGTGGTTTAGATGGACCAATATGAGCCTCCAGGCAAGCAAGCCTAGTTAACTAGACTATACATGCAAAGGAGGGGGGAGCTATTACTGTCATAGTTAATTATATCCTTGAGTAGTGTCTTTTAAATTTGGAAAAACATGAGATAAAGTTCAATACTAGGTAAACCTAAATCAACCATCCTGAGTTAATAGGCATTCTCTAAGGAGAATGAGTTTAAGATCTCTGAATTAAATGGAAATATTTCTTTTACTCCCTATTTAAATGCCTCAGAATTATATTACCCCTATTGACAAATACAAATTCCTCTAAACCTCCATTACTTTCAGGTCAGGCTAGAATATTTCAATTGAAGTGTTGATCCTCTGCAAAACTGTTACTCAAAGGAAGAAACTTTAAGTATCTCATCACGCACATTTTGCACTTATAATGGGCTAGATCCTAATTAGCCCCGCTCTTCCGCAGGGCCTGAGTTGCCGATTGGATTTAAAAGAAGATTCTTAGAACTTCTATCTGGGGAAGTAGCGCATCATTTCAGCGTTCTCTCCAGCTGCCAGAATCCCACGTAGTTGCTGGCAGGGGAGTTTCTTTCCACCCACAGTGAGAAACAGCCTTGGCAGAGCAGCAGAGTCACCATAGCAACCATGCTCCAGGGCCCAGGATACGGTCCCAACAACCATCCTTTAAGGCTGAGGATTCTGCTGCCACCCTTCACCACGTTTTTACTGCACCTCAAATGAGAAACCACTCTATTAAATGAATATCAGTGAAAGCATTGTAAGTGGAGTGCTGGCACTGGAGAAAATACCTTTCTTGAGAAAATCTCTGTAAAAACAATAAACATTACTTTGCATAGGAAACATTTTCAATACAAATATTACAAGAATAGAGCCAATGATTTTCAAATAAAGCTGATGCTTCAAACACTGAACACAGAATTTACATGCTATAGACACTATCTATATACACAAGGAAGCATTTCTCATATCCAGTTCCTGGTTGTATTTTTTCAAATGAACTAACACTATGCCTTTACTTTCACATGAAAAAAAAATATATTAAAAGAATTATAAGACTTTCTTTCCAACACATTCTCAAACAATAGCATTGGTTCCATGTTTATGGGGGGATAGATTGACTTGTCCTAATATAGTAATTTCAAAACAAAATAGAAGCTCTTGAGATACTTTTAATTTTTAAAAAGAAGAAATATATGATAGTTTACTTCCTTTTAAACATGGTGAGATAAATACAAGCCTTTGCTTTTGCTCAACCCACAAAGTGCACCAAAATAAATAAAGGGAAAAGAAACTAAACCAACAAGAAAAAAAGCATGGGAGATAAACAACTGAGAAGAGAGGCCAACACAACGGTGGGTTCTGGAAAAGAGATTGACAAGTGAGATTGATAAGAGACTGACAATTTATTCATTGACAAGTTTTTCCTAGCACCATTTACCAAAGAGTTGATTTTTCCTCTACCGAATCACAATTGCACCTATGTCATTACCAAGCATCCAGAGAGGTATGGGTCTGTTTGTGAGCTATCTATTCTGCTCAGTGGGTCTATTGGTCCATCCTTGAGCGAATACCATACCGCCTTATAGTTTGTCTTGGTTTGTGGTGGAGAAAATTTCCGTTCATCTTCCTCACGTGTATCATGCTATTCATGGCCCTTTTACATTATCATACAAATTTTAGAAACAGTTTGCCTGATTCCACAGTTTAACTCATTGGGATTCTGATTGGTATTTTTATACAGATTTTGCATCTAGAAATTTTGCAAAATTCTTTTGTTGATCCTCTGAATTATTTTGAGTTGCCTATGTTGATAATTATACCATTTGTGAAGATTTTGAGCTTTCTTTCTTTCTTTTCATCATTTGTACCTTTTTATTTATCTTTCTGTTGACTTACTCTGTTGGGGAGAATACAGTGAGAAGAGTAGCAATAATGATAATAAGCACCTTTTCTTGATCCTAATATTAAAGAAAACACTCGCCAGGTTTTACCCTTAAGTGTGATGTTTGCTGTTGGTTTATTGGTTAAAGAAGGTCTCTAATTTTGAATTCCTTAGCATGCTTTTTTCCCATCTGTTGAAATAATTTTATTTTTTTCCTTTTATCTGCCATTCCAATAAATTTTTCTAATTTAAAATAAACTTGCATTCCTGAGAAAAATCCAACTGAGTCATGCTGTATTTTTTACTACAGTGCTGAATTTGTCATGCTAACATTTTCTGCAATACTTTTGCACTTATCAATTCATTCCACACATAGTTTTTGAGGCCTCACCAGGTGCCAGGCACTATGCTAATTGCTGGAGCTGTGGAAGTAAATTAAATAAACAAAAATCTCTCGTTCTAGAGGTGGGAGATGGATCATAAACAAGACGCAGAAGTAATATTTGTGAGATTGTGAAAAGTGCAGAGAAGAAAACCAAAACAGGGAAGAGGGGTAGGGAATATTGGAATAATGGTTTCATTTCTTCAGGAAAGGATTAACTGAGATGACATTTTTTAAAAGACGTGAAGGAGGTAAAGGAGCCATCCAAGAGGATCTCTAGGAAAAGTGGATTTCCAACAGAGGAAAAGTAAATGCTAAAATTCTGAGGCAGGTGTGTGCTTAGAGTATTTGAGGAAAATCCAAGAAGCCAGCAGTGGCAAAATAAACAAAGGAACCTAAGATGAAATTAGAAATGTAATGGATGAGGAGAGGGATATCTAGGTTAACGAATGTGACCAACATCTAATTTTTGCTTTCTTGTTTTGGAATCAAGTTTATACTAGTCTTGTGAAGTGATCTCCTCTTTCTGTACTCTGGGGAGGTTTGCACAAGGTTTAGCTGCATAACAAATGTTCGATAGAACCAGCTAGTAAAACCATCCAGGCTGCATTGTACTTTATGGGAAGAATTTTAACTACTGTCTATTTTGCTAATGGTTATAGAACTAATAAAGTTTTCTATTTCTTCTTAAGTCTGTTTGCTAAGTTCAGTTTTTATAGGCATTTGTAAGCCTAATATAAGATTTAAAATTTATAGTGAGGTTGTCCATAACTTTGTTTTATAGTATTTGTAATTTATTCATCAGCTGCACATATTTCCTTTTGTTTTCCCTGATGATTTCAATTCCCTTCCTCCCTACCTTCCTTCCTTCCTTTCTTCCTTCCTCCCTCCCTCCACCTCTCTATCCCTCCATCCCTCCCTCCCTGTCCCCCACTCTTCTCTCTTCTTCTTTCTCTCTTTCTTTCTTTATTCTTAAAGTGCATCAGTCAGGATAGCCTATGTTTTATGTTCTATGTTTGCTACAAAAATAAAAAAAAAATTCAATAACTTAAAACATCAGATTTTATTTTTCAATCAGTCTTTAATATTTCCATCCCAGGTTAGTAATGAGGCTCTCTGCCCATTATAGCCCATTCAGAAACTCAGGCCAATAAAGGAGACATCATCTTGAACATTGCCAGTCATAACATTAGAATAAAAAATATCAGGAAAGTCTCATCTTGACAATTAAATACTCTGGGCTTCAAGTGATATATGCCATTTCTACTCACAGTCCAAAAGCTAGAAAGAATCACGTCTCCCCCTCGACCACACAAAACAAAAAGTGCAACTCTACCATGTTTCCACAAGACAGAGGGCCACAAATACTTAGCAAATAACACTGATGGCTATCATAATAAGTAATGTCGATAGTTTTTCAATATTATTATTCTTTTCAAATAACCAATTTTGCATGATTATCTTATGTTTCATTAATTTCTTTTTTAAAATTATTTCTTTATTTTTACTTTCTATGGGTGTACTTTGCTACACAATTCATAATGTCTTGAGATAGATGCTAAACTCATTAATTTTCAGTCTTTCTTCTTTTCTAACATAAACATTTGAGAATATAAAGTTCCTTTCTAATTTTACTTGAGTGAATTCCCCAAGTTCTAATAGTAACCTTTTCATTATTGTTCAGTTATAAGAATTTTCTAAAACTTATTGTGATTTCTTTTCGACATGCAATTTATTTATATATTTGTTTGCTCTGGTTTTTTTTTTGGTTTAATTTCCAAACGTGAAATTTTTCTATTTTTTAGTTTGTTACTTGTTGGTATCTTAATTGCACTGTTGTTAAAAAACATAGTTTATTAGATAGCTATCTTTTGGAATTTATGGTGATTATTTTTAAATTAATTCTTAGACTTGAGTTTTTCAGTCTCCAAAGGCAGCAGAAATTAAGGTCACAAACTCACAGGACAACTGGCTTGTGTATCAAATTCTGAGAAGACTTTTCTCCCCATCAACCCACCCAAGGTAAAAGACAGGTAATTTTCTTTTCTGTCTTACACAGAATTTTTGTCATTATTGCTGTTCTGTTTTTTTTTTTATTTTGTTTCATTTTGTGTTCTTGGTTTAGCCTCTCACTGAAGCCTTTTAGAGTCCTGGTTTTTAGACTGTTTTCAAGTTGACTCCCCACCTAGGAACTCAGGCTGTTTCCTAACCTCTGCCACCAGGACACCAAACATAAAGCCAAGGAGACCAGGAACATGAAAATGATCACAGAGCCTGCTGTTGGCTTCAAAGCCATCTTGCTGATCCCTCTGAACTCCTCCTTTGGCTTTATTTTTGGCCTCTAAGGATTCTGCGTACTCTTTTGTCAGTACACCAATGTAAACGTATACAAGTAAATATGTTTTAATTATATCTATATTTTAAATATATCCATATTTTAAATACACACATGTATGAATTCCATAATTTTAATTGTTTTGGCACAGCAGAGTTTTTCATGTTATTTAGTCTGCCATACTGCTGGGAGTTCACTCTTAATTATAAAGGGACAACAAAAGATCACCAGGTATTTGAGGAATAGCTCCAATCTGAAAGAAGGAAACCAGAATAAACACACACAAAAGGGATGCAGGGAAATGAGAGACAAAGCAGGCAGCCGACGAGAGTTTAAAAAGGGTTCATGCCACACAAATACACACACACGTACGTATATTCCCCTAGGATATAATTAAATACATTGCATTCTTGACATGAAAGTAGATGCTGAAAATAGGTAACTGCAAAAAAGTTAAAAGCTCTTATTAAATAAAAATATGATAGCAGAAGTTTAAATTTCAATGGAAGGGCTAAAAGACAAAGAAAAGGAAATCTATGGCAAGGTAGAACAAAAAGAAGTTAGAAATTGGAGAGAAAAGATAAGCGACTTAGAAGATCAGATGAGGAAGTCCAATATCCACATCCAAATATAATGAGGTCTATCAAGGAAAACAGAGAAAACAAAAATTAGCAAATTAATGAACACTATAAAACAGTTTCCTAGAATTGAAGAACTTGAGTCTCCAAATGAACAGGACTTTCCTTTTGGGGCTGATTCCCTTTCTGTGGTCCTCACATCCCCCACTACCTACTGCTCTCCTGCAGATCACGCCAACACCAAAGAGGACGAGAGGTCTGATGCCAGATTTTGTGACCAGGATAGCTCTTCCAATTACAGCAGTTGGGGCCATGGATAGTATGTGTCTTAGACAAAGTCATCATCAGACAAGGCAAATGTGAAGTTATCAGCTAAAGTTAAAGGAAATAATTTTTCAGAGGACTATTTTTGAAAACTTGTAACAATTCAACATAGTCTTAGAATTCTTAAGTGTCTGGAAATGTAAGTGTCATGGAGCCAACCTGATTTCTCTTATTTTATTATACAAGGAAACATGTCCCTTGGATAGAAATGGTATAGTCACAATTAAATCAAGACTTGACTGTACTAAATTTATTTCACAAGCTCACTCTTTTTTCCTCTGCCTTGCCAGCAACATGGACACTGAAACACTATATCAATATTCAGCGAATGCTTTTTGACCACCTACTAGTTCTATACGCTGAGTATGCAGGAATGACAAAAAAAAAAATGTCTCTACTCTATGCAAGCCTACAGACTAGTGCGAAATAAAATTAGAAATTTCTAGCACCTTTGCAGAAACTTTTCCAAAAAATTTTTATCTAAATATCTAGTTTTGTGATATCTTGAGTGTCCAATCAGAGCAGCCAGGGTCACAGGATTCATCAACAAATGAGAGAGAGTGGCAGTGGGCTTGGAGTTCAAAGTTATTTAAACAATAGCAGAAAAATGCCCTTGGTGTAAAGTGTAGCATACTAAAAAGATGAGCAATACGGTAACTGTTCAAAATTGTGCTTCTGGAGCATGCTTTACGCTGTAAAGTTTATAGCAAATGGGCTTTCTAATAGTTAACCCTTTAGATTAATGACACGATCATCTACATTTTTAAAGCATTCTAGAATATAATCCAAATAATCCCCAAATATTATTATAAATTTTATTAACATTTTATTTAAGTATATTCCTGGCCTAAACATAGTACCCTAACACAGAGTTAGGGTAAACATTTGAATAATTCAGAATAAAGTGGCCTTATCAAGATAACAGACTCAAATGACAGGTTTTAATGTTAACTATTTTATTCATTGCTATAATCCTGTGCTTAAACAAATCAGTTCCTAATTTAAAAAGAACATCTTGAAAAAGGAAAAAGAATGCAGAGTTTGGAGATTTTCTTCATATCCTTCTAATTTTGTGGCTGGGAACCAAAATCACCAGGGTTTTTGTCAAAAATAGAGATCAGAGGATTCCCTCCATTAAAACTTTGTCTGTTTTTATCAAGTGTTTCTGTGGATTCTGATGTACAGATGTCGCAGCCTATGGAAATCATGCAGTATTATATAAATCATATTAAATACCTGACATGCTTTCCAACGAGTTGATAAACTAAATATACATGTAATGCAAGGATTAAAAAGGATTTAATCTAAGAATTTTGAACAAATTATTAAACAAAGTATGCAGTTTATAACTAAACAACATCAATAAGAATTTTTTGAACATTTCTAATGCATCAGAAACAGCGCCAAGATTTTTAACGTATTGACTGGTGTGATCTCCACAGCAACCCTATGAGAGAGGTATAATTACATACAGGCAATTTCTTACATGATTATTGAGAGCTAATATTGAAAAGCACGTGAAAGTCCATGTATTGTGAATTTTCCAGAAGAATGATGACATTTTTCTTTTAAAAATGTTTTTACTATGGAAATTTTTATAATATTAATATTTTATGATTCAGATAGTTTTTAAAAAAATATGTCACTAATTACAGAACATTCTGTACTGGTCAACATGACTTAGCAAGAATGTTTTGATTAATTAAACTTATTTCCCAAAGGCAGAAAAGTTAATTTCCTCAATAATGATTAGAACCATACTCTTCTGACTGTGATATATAAGCCCCTGGGTGAGAAAATAATCAGGTGGAGACATGTTTCTGATGTACAATGAGAGCAATCCCTGGAAGGACAAAAATGGAGTGCCAAAATTGGTCCATGTTCCAGACACCTGGAGGATTCTGTAGAACACATCTGGCTTGTTCAGATGATGCTCAGAGATCCAGCTAAAACCCTCATCCTCCCCCGTAATGAATGGACCAATGGACATCAATATTGGCCTGGCTTGTTTCCTCACAACATTCAGGCCTTTGTTCAAAATGCGGCTTCTTTTTTTGGATTATCCACTGCTGCCTAACAAGTCATCCCAAAAATATATTAGCTTAAAACAGTATATTATGATTTCTCACATTTTCCTGGGTTTACTGGACTCAGATGGACAGTCTTCACTTGGAATCATTCAAACAGTTTCAGCCAAAAGGTGAATGGGGCTGGAGTCATCTGAAGGCCAAAAGGTGAATGGGGCTGGAGTCATCTGAAGGCCAAAAGGTGAATGGGGCTGGAGTCATCTGAAGGCCAAAAGGTGAATGGGGCTGGAGTCATCTGAAGGCCAAAAGGTGAATGGGGCTGGAGTCATCTGAAGGCTTGATTGAGCTGGGTGTCCAAGATGGTTTCTTCACTTGCATGGATGGTGCCCCAGCTAGCATGCCTGGAGCAGCTGAGGGCTTCCTAAGAATATCTCATTTCAGGTGGTCTCTCCCAACAGCTAGTTTAAGCTGACTCACAGCACAGTGAGACATAATGGATGGCTCCATCAAAGCAGGAGCTCCAAGAGAGAGAAAGCAGAAGTTTCCAAATTTCTTAAAGGCTTAGCCCAGAAATGGCAGAGCATCTTTTTTGCCACATTCTACTGTCAAAGTAGTCACAGGCAGTCCAGATTCTTGGAAGTTGAGAAATTGACTCCAACCTGGATGGGAAGGGTTGTAAGGAGTTTGTCATCATCGTTAATCTGCCACAAGACCTTCCAGTTTAAAATTGAACTCTCTGGCCCAAGAACTGCTTTGTTTTTCTCCCCGACACTCATCAGCATCTGAGATATTATTTATTTTACTTGTTGACTTTGTTTACTCGTTTCTCCTCATCAAAGCGTAAAAGCTATGAGGATCCTATTTTCAATATTAAAAAGTCTACTGGAAACCACGTATTCATTGATGATAAGGTAGAATTCCCTTAATCGTAACATATCTTGTTTTTTTTTTCTGCTGGGAAAGATTCGCCCTGAGCTAACACCTGTTGCCAATCTTCCTCTCTTTTTTTTTTTTTCCCTCCCTGAAGCCCCAGTACATAGTTGTATATCCAAGTTGTAAGTCCTTCTCATTCTTGTATGTGAGCCACCACCACAGCATGGCTACTGACAGACGAGTGGTGTGGTTCTGTACCGAAGAACCAAACACAGTCTGCTGAAGTGGAGCGCGCATAACATATCTTAGAGCTCATCATTTATTAACAAACATTTATTGTTTAATTACATATTTTTCTGCATCAGTACTTATCACTTGGTCACCAGTGAAGAGCTGCCCAGATTGCCAACACTTCTGCTTTAGTTGGAATTTTATAATAGAGTACAGTAGCTCTAGTATTAATTGTCATTTCCATATGTGTACATATAAGTGAGCAATAAAATAAAAACATTAATCATTACTTAAGTCTCTTTAGATAGACAACTAGAAAGAAGGGAGAACCTGTGATAAAATGGATCCTCTAGGAGAAACTGGGGATAGGCTGCTTGAAATGGAAATATTTCACACTTAACGTGAAGTACACAATTTACCCTGCAGGTTTCATTCTTGGCTAATATGGTGAACCATGTATTATAAAAACATTTTTAAATGTCTTCTGCACGTCACAAAAGAACTGCAATAATTGCCAAAAATTTTCAGTATAATAAGGCATTCCTTGTTGTGAAATAAGCATTATGTGTCATATCCTGAAGCAATATGGCATTACAAGGTAATTTAAAAATTTTGAACAGTATATAATGCTTTGTTAAATTGCATTAATTAAATACAGCAGTTTAGATTCCAGATCAAGTATCCTAAACCAGTGCTATATTTGAACCTCAAGATCAAGGCAATTTTAAGATGCTTTTTATCTTTATGATCACTGAGAAATTTTTTATAACCAAAATAACAACAGCAAAAGCAGCAATAGTTTGCTTATGTCATTATGCCAGATACTCTCTGGATTTTTTAAAAATAAACTTAGTGTTTGCACACAGTATAAGTTTACTCTTATAATTAAATGGATTTATTAGCCTTTTAAAGGGAATATCTGAATGCTTTATGAATACCTTACACACAATTTAAATCATCAACAAATATCATTTTGATCTATATTTTGTTATATTGTTACTTTAAAAACAATAAGAGAATCAGTCTTGAAAAAAGAATAACGTTTATATTATTAAAATTAAATTGGTCAAAAAATAAAAAAAACATATTGATCAATGTTTCAAACACATGACAATAAAATAAAAGTATCGATAACAATTATCTTTGAAACTCCAGCGAAAAAAGGCAGAGATGGATCATCTACTAGCATACTTCAAGTATCTGATCAAATACGTATCATTTTAATAGAATTGGAGCATACTTAAAATATAACTGAGGAATTTGAAGGCATACTTGAAAATAAAAATATAACTTTAAGAGCTAGTCACTAAAATAACTACCAACTAATTCATAATTATGAATTAAAGTTGTAAAAGAAAAATTAGAAAATAAAAAAATACACATTCTCTTTTAAAAGCTAGCATGAATTACTTACAGAAACTTTATTTCTTTAATTTTAGTTCACGGAAATTCACTATGCCATTTGCAGATACAACCATATTTCTCTAAATGTAATGATAGGCTTTTAATGCAATCTAGTATTTTAGAATTTACACATTTATCTAAATTTAAAGAACATTTTGTTCAGAAAGGCAGATATTAAAAATTTCTATGTCATAGTTACTACAATATACAAAAATTTGGCATGAGGCAAAATTTAAAGCCATATTCTGAAACATCAAAATGATAGGACTATTTTAAAATACAATTCCTACATCAAAATGTTATTTCAAAACATATACAGTAAAGAGACCAAAACAAACCATCTCCTGATAATCACATTATGCTCTTTTACCATGAACATTCGCAGAATTTTCAAAATAGGTATAGAGCAGTATTTTTTCACAATTAGTCACAAATTGTCACAACTTGTTAGGAGGAAAACTCTCTTCTGTGGTCCTGAAGTACTGTGAACAGCATCTGAATTGTCTAATGTATATTTGGAAATAGGCAAAATGGCAGCATTTCAAAGTAGAAATGTCAGTTCTGCAGGCACTCTCTTTTCTCAAGCACCAGGGACTTTAAAAAGCTAAAATATATTTTTAAATCAACAGAATAATATTTTTCTTTTCCTTTCTCTCGCTGTGCCTGTCCCTATCCTTCTCTCATTAGAGGAGTTATTGTCATGTGCTCTGCTCCCTAAAGACCAAGGAAGCATCAGTTCAAAGTCTCTAATAAATCTTTTTAAATGTTGTCGAGGAAATGTTGATTTTATTTGAGCCAAGCAGAAGCCTGTCATTTGGTTGCTTCTATTACAATCTGAATGAGCACCGTGATCACAAAACAGAGATGCACTGTTTTCTTATTACTGCAATTTTCACTCTCTGCTAATTTGCCCCATACCCCAAACACTTAATGTCCTTTGCTTCTTTTGATCAGATCCCATATGACTCCTAGATAATGGCGGTTGCAAAATAAAGGTTTAGAGAGAGATAAGAAGACTCTACAAAGCAGCCTGTGAACATAACGAATAAGCCCTTTAGCTGTTTTCGTATCCTGCTCACCACAGGGTGCATCTTTAAGAGAGCTCTATGTATGAAAACCTGCACTTCACATAAATCTTTGTATTTCACGTTACTAATCCCCAGAATTTTATGAATACACACAAAGCTCATTTTCTGTTCCTGCCCGTCACCTCTAGTGGCTGTGAAGTAAAAGTAAGGATGGCTGGAAAAGTAACAGAAGAATGCCCAAGGAAAACTGAAAAGGCAGATGTATTAAATAAAACATACGATTTTTATAACCTCTAGTACAGCCTCTACACTTAGGTATAGTGCCCCCGTACTGTGGTTGGCGTGTGATTTGATAATCAGCTTCTGAGATCAGGGACTAGGATTTACTTATCTTTCTACATCCAGCATGTCATACAGAGTTTGGCTCATAAACATAGAAGCACGGACTAACTGCAAGAACTTACCTTCTATCTCTATTTGGTGCTGTTTTTCATTGTTTTCGTTACCTATGTACAGGAAGGCTAAGTCAACTTTACCCATCAAAATGTCTATCCGTCAATTTCAACATGTCAACTCAAATTATACTGGAAAAAAATATATTGGAGTCACGGCAATAGAATCAAAAGATGGAGCTAAACCCGAGGAAACCTTAAAAGTGTATTTCACAATGTAAAGAAAAATAGTAATCTCTGTCTTTGGCTGTGACCGGTCATTGCTGAGATATGATTAAAAGACCCCAGAGAAAGTAGCAGCAGAACAGTGTAATATTTCTGCTTTTTTCCATAACTAGTAGTTACTTAAACTTTTCTAGTGCTTAGTTTTTTTCTGTTTTTAAAAAAGCAAAATCTAATTTTAAAAAAACTCCACTGGGGTGTTGTGCGGGATGTGGGATTGGCTTTCTTACCCTTAAAGCTGCCGCATAGACTCATTAGCTTAACGTTTTTCTCAAATCACTGGAAAGTCCTAGGTTAGATAATTCTTAAAGACACTGCTTACTAAATAAATACATTGTTTGAAATTACAACATGGAAGACTATTTTGTATTCACGAAGAAAACTGTTGACGCTTTATGCAGCTTCAACAGGTATATATGATCAAATTTAGATAATAAAAGAATTATCTTTATCTAACACATCTGGTAATGTTCATGTTAAGACTGAACTTGGAAGTGAGAGAAAGTAATTGGACTGAAAGACATTTAAAATTGTTTTAATTAATGACAGTAAAAAATGTATTCCAATGGCATGGTAATTTTTACTATCTTCTTTTAGTTCTCAAATGTGACCAAATTCCATGCAATAATTGATAAAATTAGATGATGCATAATGTAAAATATGTAAAAAATTTCTCTCCACTGTTAAAAATAACAATATTTTAAAACATACTATTATTGTTTGTAGATAATATTCTGGGAGAAGAGGTTTACAGTAACTCCAATGGTTTCCTCTCATCATGAGAGTCTAAGTGAAACCTATCCTTCCTGCTGTTTAGTTACACAAAGATGATATATACGTCTAAGATTATTTTCCTTTCACTTAAGAAACCACAAGACCTGAAATATTTCATGACCAAACTAAATGAGGAAAATTTAGGAGAAATATGCTACAAAAGTGACCTTGACCATCTCATGACCAGGAAGCAAATGTCCCGGAGGGACGTGGCCTCCAGTTATGTTTGATCCCAGACAAATGTGCAATGAAAGTAAAGTCATTGTCTGTTGGGTTTTCGCCCTGTTTTGTCAGCATTATCACGACTCCCGTTTCAACCAGATATTTGATTTTTAAACTACGTAGTCGTAGCTGACTAGTCAGGAAGTCTATCAGTTGAAAAATTTAACAGATGCTGAAGTGGGAAAGGGCAAGCAAAAAGGATATTTCCAGGGGAATCTGGCCAGAATACTGTATTTTTATTAAAGAGCCCCAGAATTTTAACTGATAGACTACTGTATTTTAATCATCTATTACCTAAATTAAGAGAAAATATGGAACGTTCATCCAATAGCCTGGTTGCTTTTGAAAATGAAGACTAATAAGAGGGAGCCGGCTTTGTCATTTATAAAGATATATTAAGTTACTACATGTTGAATATGTTACTGGACTGAAAGTGGAGAAATTAACAGAAGATCTATGAGTCCAGACATTAACACCACTACATTTGGAACTCTAATATTGAAAAAAAATTGTTTTAAAACTGTATACTGTGCATTATATATGCCGTTTGTTAGTGGACAATAAATATGCATGGCAGTAGACCTGGGAGCTTGAGGGTCAGAAGAGAACACAAACAGACAGGCGTGAGGGTGGGTGCTTTGCCCAAAACCTGCGATGGCACTTCATTTCCCTTGGAGTAAAGCCCAGATCCTTACAAAGGCTTTCAAGACCCTGCCTGATGTTCTCCTTCATCACCCTCCTGACCTCAACCACCACTGTGCTCCTCTTCCCTCCCTCTGCCCCCTTCTCCTCCTCACTGTGGAGCTAGCGCCCTGCACACCCTGAGCCTTGGGCATTGCTAGTGACTGTGTGCTCTGCTGCAAACACTCGTCCCTCAGATATCTACTGAACTAACTTCTTCAAGCCTTCAGGTTTTTATTCAAATTCTATCCTGGCTCTCCAACTTACAAATTGTCTCCTGCTTTCCCCATATTCAGCGATGTAGAATCTAGATTCCCTTTACTCATACTTTACATACGACCTTCTAACATAACACAAAACTTACTCATCTGTGTTATCTATTGCTTATCTGTCTCCTCCACTGAAGTGTAAACTCATACATGGTTGGTGCTCAATTAACATCTGTTGAATGAATATTATCTTCCATACACATAAAAGCCTATGCTTATGATTGCCAAGTAAAAACTTAAAATTCACAGTCAACAAGGAAAATAACAAAAAGAATTTGCTTAAAAGATGAAGAGTTTATATCCAATATCTTACATTCATGTGTATTTGGAAGTAATAAACTTCTATTTAGCAATAAAACCTATATTCAATATATATTTCTAGTCAAAATATCAATTAAAATTCAAAAAATCAAAATCAAATCTATAGCCATAAAGATAAATGATAACCTTATATTAAAAACTGCACTATATATTCCATAACCACACACAAAAAAGAATGCACAGCCTAGGGCCAGCTCTGTGGCGTAGCAGTTAAGTGCGCGCGCTCCACTGCTGGTGGCCCGGGTTCGGATCCCAGGCGTGCACCGACACACCGCTTGTCAGGTCATGCTGTGGCGGTGTCCCGCATAAAGTGGAGGAAGATGGCATGGATGTTAGCTCAGGGCCAGTCTTCCTCGGCAAAAAGAGGAGGATTGGCATGGATGTTAGCTCAGGGCTGATCTTCCTAACCAAAAAAGAAAGAAAGAAAGAATGCACAGCCCTTTGACTGGATCCCGGGTTTCCACAATATCACAAGAATTCTTTAAAAATTCCTGGAGAGTAAAACTATAACATTATTTGGAGATTTTAACAAATTAGCAATAGAGTTCATACATAAAGATTTCATTCCCCATTTACTTCAGCCACCAATCTAATCAATATGGCAGGTATTTCAATAAACAGAAGTACTCATAAGGTTTAGTTATTGTTCAGTCTCACTTTGTGAAACATTTCTTCCAATAGCTTAAAAAACAAAGAAACAAATTAAAAAGTCTACTTGTATTGTAGCCATAAACACTGCAGTGTTTATATAGGAAATGGTACATATATATTGACTACATAGAACAGTGAATTCTAAACATATGTTCTAAATTATTACGTGGTAGACAAAGCTAGAGTCATTATTTAAGATTCAACGGCAAAGAGCTTAGACCGGGGAGCCAGTGACCTGGCTGCTCAGCAAGCTCTATGGCAGCTTTTATGTCAGAGGGCAAGTCTCTCAACCGTCATTCATTGTTAAATGTTCCAGTGAACTGAATGATCCCTCAGCTCCCTTTCTGCCTCTAAAACGTCTTTTAAAATCTTTTTAAAAATTCACTAGGTTTGATTTTCCTACTCCATTGCTCAGTAAATCATTAACAATGTATTCTGGACGCAGGGAGAAAGGGTGTATTTTTATTACTCCAGAAAGCTTTAACCCAGTTAGGACCCAGTATCAAGTGGCAAGAAGGAGTTTAGGAGGCCCCATAGCCATATTCGGGGGACATGGGGAGAAAATGCCTCTGGAGCACAGAATATTGGCCTACCCTTGAAGTCCAGTCATTACCTCTCTTCAAGAAGCCCCCGTGATTCCTTGAATCGCCATTTGTCTGGGAAGCTTTGGGAGGATGAAGGGGTGTTGATGAGGCAACCACAGTCCATTTTTGCCACTTGTTCACCTACCAGATTGTATATAGGAAATGCGTAACATTGCAATAGAGTGTAATGTTTTGAATTTTAGAGGTCTTTCAAAGAGTAGGGTTTGAAATTGTATTATAGTAGTAAATTTTCTTAGCTTTAAAATATTTGATATTACATTTAAAAATACAAGAAATAATTTAGCACATTATTTTATTTAAAATTATTAGAAAATGTAGGATTATTCTATAATGGGAGAGTAAACTCTAATATAGCTTTTACAAATACCTGATACCTAAACTTTACCATTGTGCATGTTCTGCCACTATATAAGATCCACTCAGATTGTGATAATGAATATTGGTACTATAATATCCATTTTTATATATAATGCAATGACTGGTTACTGACAAAGAAATCCTGCTACATTAGCAAAAATTTGAAGTAATTGTTTTTTTTTTAAAGACTTTATTTATTTATTTTTTCCTCCCAAAGCCCCAGTAGATAGTTGTATGTCATAGCTGCACATCCTCCTAGTTGCTGTATGTGGGATGCGGCCTCAGCATGGCCGGAGAAGCGGTGCGTCGATGTGCACCTGGGATCCGAACCTGGGCCGCCAGCAGCGGAGCGCGCGCACTTAACCTCTAACCCACGGGGCTGGCCCAGTAATTGTTTTCTCTTAATAGTTATTAAATAAACAATTTCATTCAAATAGTTAAATCTTGGTTTCATTAAATTTTTAGTAATTACTTGAAATTATGGAAATTATTTTAAAGCAAAAGATGAAGTTTGAAATCATGAAACACTTGCCAAGCCTGAGATTCTAAGGTCCACCTGCCGGGTAGGCAGTTTATTGCTTGCCCTCTTCCTTGTCTGTGGATGCCTGGCTATTTCCGTAATTTCTGAATCTGACAAGAATGAAACAAAAATTTTAAAGAACAAAACATACTTCTCTAATAATTCCACCCAATAATACTCTACACACGACAATAGCACTTGTCTGTAGTGTATATTTTTCAATCTAATCATACTCAAGTGAATGCTTCCTTATATAGTGGCTTGTGTAGTTCTCCAGTGGTATGTTCTACGTAAATTCTCACATTGTCCCCCAGTACAGCCAAAGTGGGAGCAGGGATCATGAATGTCATGGTTGAATTCAAGGAGAAAAAGCGAAGTAAAACATTAAATATGACTGGAATAAGTATACTTTGTAATGCTAAATGTGGCAGTCCATAATAAAAAGTTTATGCTTCAAAAGGAGTAATAGTAGCATTAATAAAGCTAGAATTATAGAAAATATTAACATGTAGAAAAAAAGGCATTGATAGTCAAAAATTTTAACCCATCTCTTCCTGTCTGTGGTAGATTATATGATTTTGGTAGACTGAATAGGTGAAAAACTAGATAAGTGTACAGAATACCTAAACTACATAATGATAAAAATAACACACACGCACACACACACACACACACACACGTAACCTAAAAAAGAGATAATATACCTTCCCTTCAAGAATCTATGGAAAAATTGCAAGATAGGTTATATTTTTCTAATATTTAAATGTTGGAAGATATAAGTATAGAACTGAATATGAGTTTGAGAGATGGCGGGAATCTGAGTCAATGGAGAAAATGACTATAGCAATATTCTGGGCAGAGGTAACATGATGAGCAAACGCAAGCAGAAGGTACTGGCTAAAGAGTGGGAGGTAGAGAGTGAGGAAAATAACTGACTGGAGAAGCATGCACTTGTTAACATGGGTCAGGGAAGAGAGATTTGTCCAGGAGTAGAGCACGCATTTTGTATATCGAGAAGTTTCCTGTTTACGTCACGGGCGCTTGGAAGTCCTTGCAGGTTATTGGAATGACATAGTAAATGAGGCTAGTCATCTAGTTTGTTGGTGCAAAAGTATTGGAGAAAAAAGAACTGAAGTAAAGATAAAAGTATTAGACTACTACTACTAGATATGTAAACTGTAAAATACATACTGCCGAGGAATGAAGATTTACTGCAAAGTGGTGGCAACAGGAGAATCAATGAAGGGGTGCATTTAAAGGGAGAATGAAGGAAAAATTGCAGGACACAATGTCAGGCTGAAAAATGAAGGAATCAAAGTTGACTCCAGATTTCAGTAGTGGGGAAAGGGCAGTAAATGCATGAGAAAAGAAAAATATGTGACGATATGAAAAGGTCCTGAGCTTCTCTCATTGCTATTTTTGCATTATTACTGCCTTTCTCCTAACTTAATACTGTATTTTTCATGTGCAGAATTTAAAACCTGAACTCTTGGAATTAAATTTGGATCAAACTTGGCCGCTAAAGTGTTTTGTTCGGCCAACATTAGCCTACTGTTTTCCAGCCGAATGTGAAACATTTAGGCATGGCAGGCTCTCATCAGTTTGCCCAGCCTTCTCCACGCTCCATCCCTTTACATCCAGCTGTTCCAGAGGTTTGTGTTATCTGAGACTCTAGATAAGGAGTGTTGACTGATGAAAGCTTCTAGAAAATATAAATATCTTATGGCAAAGGCATACATAAAAATAAAATATTAACATTAATAACAGGACATACTGCTCAGCACACTCTGGGCATTGCTTTTTTCTATGGTGTAGAATGGAGTTATTATCTAAATTTATAGAAGAATGAAAGTTTTGGTGATTTATAAATAAAGTGGAAAATCTGCTTAAATATTAAATATTATTTTACAATGCATTTTATTGTACCTTAAAAGGTTTGTTTCGTGGGAGGGACTTTAAAAATTTTGGGAGGGGCTCCAGCTTGGTGGCATAGTGGTTGAGGTCGTGCGTTCCGCCTTGGCAGCCTGGGGTTTGCAAGTTCAGATCCCAGGCATGGACCTACACCACTCATCAAACCATGCTGTGGCAGTGACCCACATACAAAAATGGGGGAGGATGGGCACAGATGTTAGCTCAGGGCCAATCTTCCTCACCAAAGAAAAAAAAATTATTTTTGTTTTTTAATTTAGCCTTTAGTGATGTAATACACATGCAGTATTTAGAAGAGGATTTGGTACATAATAAGAACTTAATAAATATAAGCTATTTTTATTATTATTAGCCTGAAAGCACTGGTGCTACTTTGTTTTTTTAACGTGCCATTGTCATTTTTTTATTATTCAAATGAAGAGTGTTTTATTAGTATATTTTGGTTCCCTGTCACATTGACTTTTATTCAGATTTAAATGATACAGCCCATAATTCAAAAACAGTATAGAAGAGTATAGTATAATAGAAAGTAAATTTGTCTGCTGTTTGTCATATACCACAAGCCACAAAATAAATTGATACGCTATTTTCCATCTTTATAATTTAATGAAACAAATGCTTTACAGTTCATTAAACTAGATGTAAGCCTGAAAATCATAATTCAACTTGTCAACATGAAAGATATATTTAAAAACAATTAATTTTATAGTAAAATACTTCATTGGGATATTACCAAATTTATCTTCATATATCATATCATGATTTCCAAATATCCTGTTTTTTTCCCTAATGTAACTAGAGCACAGTTGAGTTTTCAAAGCAGTAGGGTATGTTTAATTCAATCATTTTATATACCTGTACCTATAGAAAAATGCTGCTGAAAGTCTTTTATGAAAAACTCCTAAGAATTGTTTTTCCTTTTTCCCAGAAATGCTGTTCCCGTATTATAGAAAATACATCTAAATATATCCTAATAAATATTTTTGTGTTTGTGGTGTAAGGCAGATTTTAAAAAGCATATTATGTATCTAAATAGTGAATTTACTAAGGCAACTATCCTAAAGATTTCTATGTTGGTTACCATATTCTAGAATTGACTTTAGAATCGTGTTCCTATGAGTGAAGTTCCAAAGCATTACTGTAATTTACAATGCAGAGGAATAAGAAGACACCAAAGTAAAAAAGCAAAAACGTTACCTTAATTTTCTGTAAGAAAAAAAAAAAAACTCCCCATTATTTTCCAATTTTCAGTAACCAAAAAGAAAATGAACATATTGCAGAAATTCTATACCACATTGTACGAAAGGAAATAAAAATAGTACTGAATGATATTTTGCCATCGATATTATTGACAGATAACTTGCTTGAAATCTATGACACATACTTTGGAAGAATTACTTATTTACAAAACTGGAAGTGGTATTAGGCTTCAAAAAAGGCAATCTAGCCGACATAAAAACAAAATCCTACCAACGCAGTTAGTTTCCTCATATTGGGAAATCTACAATGTAAGAGATGAGAAAGAGCCAATAATCTTCTACCGTTGCAAATGAAAAAAATTCTTTACATTTAATAGAGAAAGAAACACAGAGAAAAAGTTATCTAGTCTGTATTTATTCAATATCGTAAACTTTTGGTTACAAATCTATGAGAGGGATCAGAAATAGGACAATTTCTGGTCTTTTTAATTAAATAACTCATTTGCCAGAGTATCACGAGTAGGTCCACGGGGAAAATGCCAAACTAATGTGGCCTGATTTGCTATGGATTTGTGTCTAATAGTTAATTGATTAGAACACCCATCACCCAGTGATATACTGCCTGCATGTCACCAATTATCCAGTCATTCTTCCTTAATGTCATTACACAATTATAAAGCCTTCTAACACTGTGTGTCTAGGAAATATTTAAATAATTTCAGATAATCTCACTTCTTACATACGTCTCATAACAATGGAGCAACTATGCATTCCTTTAATTGATTTATTATTATTAATCATCATAAATAAGATTATGATATCAAATTATAGGTAGGTACTTAGAAATACTATTAGGTAGAGTTAAAATATAAAACATGTGAGCCTATGCAAATAGATTACCATCATTTTCTTATGAGAATCGAAGAGAACAATGAAGTCCTTACCATTAAAAACACAAATTAAAAGTGATCCGTCGCCAACCAAACCAAACCTAACCAAAAGTATTCAAAAACTTCATTGAAAAGATCTTTGGCAAGTGCTATTTTGAGAAGAACATAGAGCATCTGAAGCTGGAGTCTATGGTTTTGTTTTCCAGGCTTTTTATTTACTGTTCTTCGGACTTTGTATATTTACTTCACCATGGTGACAGTTCCTAATTTGTCAAATGTAGATAAAGAATAAAATCACCACCACTGCCATCTCCACTATTACTAGAATTTTCTTAGTTGTGGTGTGGAGACCTTCAGTGCCTACAAATAATCACATTTCCTCACATCACTCTTTGCATTTCCTCTATGCATTTGTTCCTTGCAACTTCCCACCTCTCTGCTGACTCTCGGGAGCTTACCTTGACTGCACTTCACTTTGGTTTTGATGAAAACTGTTGGTGCACTCTTCATGTGACTTGTCCCTCAGCCCTTCACTTAGTTGCATGATAGCTCAACTTCCAAACCATAGTGTTTGCATTTCTTTCCCTGAAGGTGTCTTCAGTCCCACAAATGCTTTGTCTGCCATTGAGGTAAGTACAGGCAAATAATGTCTACCTGAGGACAACCCTCATCCAATGATTGGCAGGCGTTGAGTATAAATATCTCAGCTTCTCTTCAAGGGTGAGAGAACCCTACATTGGATCCCAGTGTTTGCCCAGCTGGATGAGGTCCCAACTGCTCAAAGTGATACCTGGCTTGAGGCACGCTTCATTGGTTTCCTTCTTTTCCCAAACTTTATTAGCTACCTCAGTTTCCCACTCCCCTAGTGGTATTTCCTTCACATTTCAAATATAAATCCAAACCTCAAATCTGTTTCTGGGGGAACTCAACTTAAGACAGTGACCGTAAGTTCCAGTTTGACAAAACAATCTCAGCTTAATTATGAACCATACCTACTTTCATTCCTCAAAGTGTCCTATTTGGATGACAAGTCATACCGTCATCTCATTCTAGGGAATATAGAAACCAAAGGATTAGAATGTTTGCTTCTTTCTGGTGGGAATCATGCAGATCTGCCAATGCCTTCAGTCTTGACCCATTCTGATTTTCTTCTACTTCAGAAATGAAAATCCCTTCACTATTGACAAGTGAGACGATCTCCCTACTTATTTAAAGCTAATTCCTCTCCTCCTGATATCTATGGATTCTTGTACAATCAATTTATTCTGTCTTTGTTGCATATTCAACTTCTCCACTGGATTTTCCCAATGGCTTCCAAATATTCTCAAATCTTTTTTATTTTAGAAATATAATTTAAGAAAGCTCTCCCTTATTTCCACGTCCGAGCAGCTAAAGTATGGTTGCTGTCTCAGTCCACTTCTCCCTTTCATAGCCAACTGCTTCTAATCACTGCATGCATGTTAGGAGACCTAGAGATAGCACCTATCTCACTCTACAAACTACCCCTCTAGTTTGGCTTCCTGATCATCACTACACTGAAACCATTTCCCATGGGATCCTATGTTCCCCAATGTACGTGATTCAATTTGCACCCAAATTGACCACCGATTGCTCCTCCCTCCTTGACAATTCTTTTACTTGGGCGGCAAGATCCAACAGTTGTCTGGTTTCTTGGTTTTCTCCCTGCCTCCCTGGCATCTCTTCCTGTACTCCTTTGCCTCTATCTTCTTCTACCAAGGTTCTAAATTCTGACAGCCCATCTTGCAATCCTCTCTCTTTGAGACCACTGAATGTGCCCTTCATGGGTCTTGCTGCATCCTCATGGGCCCATCTCAATAGAATACTTTGTTTGAATATAAATTTTATGCCCTTTCTTTGCTTTATAATACATTAATGACTTATATCCTAGGATAGCTTATAATGGTCTTGATCTTTGGATAAAAGACAAAGCTGGCCTTCAAAATTCTTCATTCTCTGGCCCTTCCTTAGTGGGACCTTTGTCTCTTGCTACAGCTGACACTGGAGTCTGAGTTCTTCTCTTTGTCATACTCAAAATTTCCTGCCCATATACTGACCCCTCAGCATCTGGAATGCACTCCCAAACACAGACACGCACACACACACACTCACACACGCACACACGCACAATGCACCTTCATTTTCACCTGCCTAGCTTTATACTTCTTACGATCTCTTCACCTAATGGTAACTTCATGGGACAACTTTCCCTGATGTTCCTGACAAAATCATTTCACTCTAGAATATGGTTTTAAGCATGTGTTTGACTCTTTCAGCAATGTTGCTGTGCATAAGGGTAAAGTACAACAGGTTTTTGCTCAATGTTCTATATTTAGTGCCCAGCACAAAGCCTGGCAGAAACCAGAAGCTCAAGAATATTTGTTGGAGGAACAATTAAAGAATCTGAAAAGTGTCTGTAAAGGGTCAGTTTTAGCTAGTATAACTTACTTCTGTTCTCAAGAGAACAGCCTGAATGATTGCATTAAAAAGTTAGATCACATGATCCCTCTTCTTAAAATCCTTCAATGGCTCTTTGGTAGACGCAGAGTTACACCCAAAGTCCTAATGAAGGTCAAAAGCTTCATAATTTCCCTACCTGTTATCTCTCTGACCTTTTCTTTGCCTGAGGTAATGCTCACTCACTTAGCTCCAGCCCCAATGGCCCTGCTGCTCCTCAAACATGTCTCAAGATGTTTGCACTGGCTGTTCCTTATGCCTATAATGCTCGTCCCTCAGATATCTACACGGCTTGTTCCTTCACCTCCAGTCTCTGCTCAAGTGTTATTTTTACAGTTGAGGACCCATCTTTTTAAATCTTATCTAAAACTCTGATATTCTCCATTCCCCAGTTTCTTTTTTTCCTGTAGAAATTATTGCCTTTGAGTATAATTGTAGTAGACTATGTAAATTACACATTTTTATGTCTGCAGGATGTAAGATACATAAGGACTTCTCGCCTGCTTTATTCATTGCTGTATCTCCAGCACCTAGGACAGTGCCTGGCGTATAGTAAATGCTTATACACACTTGTTGATCAAATAAAAAAATCATTACCATCAGATTAATCTCTCTTCTCTTAGCTACTAAAGTGAGAATAAAAATCTTAACCAATAAATGCCATGCAGATGAAATATATATTCTTAGCAAACTTTTTTTTTACTAATTGTTATTGTAAGCTGTCATTATACTATAGTTAATAAAATCAAATGTTTGTCCACCCTTCAAAACAATGATAAACAAAAATAAGAACCCAGAGAAAAGGAAATAAGACTTTATTACACATGGTGCAGATTTGCATATGAACATAAGAAATTACAGACATGAGAATCAATAGGCACATTTGTAGGACAATCAAAATACATGGAGAGCTAGAGCAGAGTGTGCTAAACTTGGAGATTTAATTTAGTACTCTTCCATAATCTTTTCAAATCATATAACATGCACCTCAAATTGCCTTAGTTTTATTTTCATATATAATAAAATACCATGCTGAATATTGGATGGGACTTGACTAGGCACAAGAAATATTAAAGCAGAGTGGGAGTGATAGTCCTAGTTGAAAATTCCAGGCCAGCCACTTAACTAGGGGTATGGATTTAAACCACCTACTTGCCCTTTCAGAAACTTATTTTTTTTTTCTTACTTAAAACACCCACCTCAGATTTTTTTAATAAAGATGCAATGTAAGTGACAATAAAATTTGTCTCCCAATTCAGGATACTTTTGGAAACAAAAGAGAAGTGAGTACTCAATAATTGAGCCTGGACAACAAGAAATATATGAGATCGTTCTGGATAAACTGAGACTGTCCTGAGAAACTGGGATATATGGTCACTCCAATTAAATGGGACTATGTATCTGGAAAAATCTGGTGTGGATCATCTGTTCAACAAACATTTGTTTTAAAAAAAGACTCAAATTACCTGCCAAAATTGATATAAATTAATTGTCTAATTTTGAGTAGGTCACTTAATTTTCAAACACTATGGCACCCATACCTTTAAAAAGAGAGGGACAGAGTCTTCAAAGTGTGTGTGTGTGTGTGTGTGTGCGTGTGTGTCTATGTATACATACACTTTTTCTCATTAAATTTATCTATATAATATGAAGTAGCAAGGGACTTTGGAGGATTTATATTAGTTCGGTAAATGACACATTTATACTACAGCAGATAAGAAATATTCCATCGTCTAACTTAAAAACATACAAATAAAGAGAATCTTTTGACATGAAAATATTACCCTATGTAACTAACTCAAATACTTACTGGTGCAATTTAAGGCTGCCTGGTATCCTGCCAGATACCAGGAGAGCTTACTGTAGTCTCTGTATAATATTCCTTCATAGAATTGAAGATTATCATTAACTTGCAACTTATCTCAGAGAAATATTATGAAATAATACTAGGATTTACATTTATATAGGGGTTCAATTTTGAAGAAATTTCCCATTTATTTAGGCCAACTATTATGCAAGAATTTCTATGTTATTATCTGTATTTTATAACCTGAGGAAACTCAGCCCTGGAGATATGAACTGATTTGCCTGAGGCCACGCAGATTGAGGTAGCAGAGTTCACATATAAGCCAGATCTACTGAGTGTCAGACCCATGTGAGGGATGGGCAATATAATGATGAGTGAAACTGACATGCTACTTCCCTCTTGAAGCTTTAGCCCAGCGGCAAAACAGGTTTCTATTGTATAACATCACCTCTTTATGTAAAAGATGCTGCTTGTGAAAGATGTAAAAACAGTGAGAAATCAAGCTATTTAAACAGTTCAAGCTATTTTCGAAATATCCTTTGTTGTTGCTGTTGTTTTACCTACTGTGGGGAGAAATATCTCTTTATTGGAGATTTGACTATCTCGATAACTTTTCTCCAGGAAGCAAATGTTTCTCACAAGTCAGCATGTGCTCTTTCCTTTAGCCACCTGATAACTAACTCATTCATTCTCTCTCTGAGAGCCCGTGAAAAGAATAGGATACAAAGATCCAGGTTAAAGACTAAGTCTTGTTATCTGCATAGTTTTTTAGCCTGATTTTATTTAAGGATAGTGGGTACACAGCATGGATATTTAATTTTGCTTAAAAAGTAACCTTAAACGATCTCTAAAATGGCATTTTAATTCCAATTTGAGAATCAGTTTAATTTAGAGGATTAAAATGTTGTCTTTCATTGATGAAAGAAAATATTATCATTTAATGATAATAGTAATGACATTCCTATTTAATCTTTCAACCCAAACATCTAAATTCCTATCGAGTGTGTCCAGTTCAATATTTTGTAATACTCAAAATTCCCAAAACTGAACTTTATCATCTCCTTCAAATTGACTTCCATTATCCCAAGCTAGAAAAATTAAATTGTATGTTTATTAAATCCCTCTCTTAAGTTGCCTATATTCTATCTGAAGCCAAGTTATTTTATTATTTTCTACCAAATCTCTTTTGTCTTTGATTCAACATTTCCCTGCCATGTTCAGCATTGCCATTTTAACTTGTAACTCTTCAATTCTTACTTGGGTTTATGGCTCAGAATCATATTCTGTTCCCTTGCCTCTAGTTGTTCTGTTTTCTAATACACATCCAAATAGTCATCAATTAATATGCTTCATCACCTTCTATTGGTCATTTCCCTATGCAAAAATGTGCAGTGGTCCTCTGTTTTATATATGATTGCCAATCTTCTTTGCTACTTTTCAAGGTTCCTCAACTTATGTTAAATTATTTCAAAGTAGTCAGCCTTTTACTTTAAAAAAAATGCTATAATATTTACATTAGGTAAATTATTCCTTATTCTGTTTTTGTATTTGGAATCTCAACTTATTTTATTTTATTTTTTGGTGAGGAAGATTCACCCTGAGCTAACATCTGTGCCAGTCTTCCTCTATTTTGTATGTGGGATGCCTCCACAGCACGGCTGATGAGTGGAGTAGGCCCGTGCCAGGGAACCAAGCCCGTGAACGCAGGCTGCCGAAGTGGAGTGAGTGGAACTTTAACCACTCGGCCACAGGGCCGGCCTCCTGGAATCTCCACTTTTTGACAGCCAAAATGTTTCTTTCTGGAGCAAGATTATACCTCTCAGAATGATTTGTTTATAAGAACTTTTTCATACCGCATATGCTTTGCAATAAGCCAAAAAGCAATTATTGAACGTTTACTTTATAAATGTCACAAAACTACATTTATTTTTGTTCATAACAATGCCTTCTATTCTATATTTTATACAGGTTACTTAGCAGAACTTATAATAAATTGTTTTCAAAGAACATCCTTCTGGATTTTTCCATCACTTCAGGATATTTTAAATTTCTAAAATCTAAAATTAATAGCTATGCTTATTTTTTCTGGAAAAAATAACTTCCAAGTAGTTACACCGTGAAGAGTGAATGTAAGGGTTAAACAAGAAAAGTATAAACAAATGGGCCTAGATTTTAGGAGTTTAATATCTTATAGGTCATATAAAGAGAAAATTGACTATAGTTGCATTCAGATTCTGTCCTAAATTCTGTCTAATTTGAGAAGCAAAGAGAAAGAGTTGTTATTTCTAATTATTGTTATTAAGTGGTCCATTCTTAGTCTCCAAGAAGGAAAAATACACTAATCAAGCTGTGAATGTAATGAATGCATATATGACACCACTGTAAGTTTTTTCACAAATAAAAATCATTAACCAAAAGTAGAGTACAAATTATGAGCCTATATTACAAATAACCATCAGAACTATTTATGAGTCTGAGAATACAAATGGGTCTGGAAGATAAACAATGTGCCTGTAGTCATTTAAAAATAGATCTGCATAAAAATACAAAGGCAATCACATCCCATTCTAAAAACAATCTGGTGGATTTCACCCACAAATTCCCTGATACTAAAAGACCCTTGTCTTGTAGAAAGTACTGTTGGAAGAAGGCATCTATAAAATGTGAATAAACCAATTTAAAGTCTTGACACATGAGGTTCCATCCTGTTTATTTTTTTAGAATGACCATCATGCTACCAAATGATTGTCTCCTGGTGACAATACCAACTTTAAAAAAAAAAAACTCCTTGAAATTAATTAAAATGCTCTAATAAGGAGAAGGATAATTTTTTCTCTATAAAATCGGCTTTATGTTGTTGAAATAAATAAATTTTAAACAATATCCCAAAACAGTTAAATTTACCAGGTGAAAACTTCCAGCAAAACAGAGCCTTCAGATTTAACAAGTATGCTTACCGGAATATTGTATAAAATGACTTTTAAAAGACAGTTATTGACTAATGGTAATAAGATGAAATAAAGCATAAATATGCAAATCATATCAATTACAAGACAAATTTGCACGTTTTTTTGTTAGGAGAGAGTTCTGACATTCGTGGGTTTTAGAGTCAAAAAAAATTATAGGTAGAATTTTCATAAAATCAAAATGCTTTTTCCTTAAAATAAAATTATAACCAAGTGCCTGGCTCTGCAAAAAAGTAGTTACAAATATCAATCAAAACAACATTATCCAGAAACTGGCTTCAGGAAATTAAAATTAATACTACTATTTATATTTACTTGAAGGCATGTTAGTTCCTTTTGCATTTTTTCTTATGAATGTGAAACGAGAAAAAGTATGGTTTTAAGGAGAATATTTTAATACTAATGAAATACGTGCCTGTTAAAAGCTTATTTATTGAAAGTGCTGTCTTGTTTTTTTTTAATTTTCAGATAAGAAAGGCATGGAAGAAGAGCTTTAGTCAATATTCAACAGCATTTACTGAGTGCCTGGAGTATACCAAGAACTCAGCTTTGTGTAAGTAAGACTTTATCCTATTTTCCCAATGTTCATAACCCAGCAAGACAGACATACACACAACAAACCATAATAACTTCTGCTACTGTTACGCTGACCTGCTCCCTCACTCACTCAGCTCCAGCCAACCTGACCCCAAGGCATCAGAGTCCATCCCACCTCATGCCTTTGCACTTGCTGTTCCTGGGCCTGGAATGCAATACCCCACTTTCTACCACCCAGTCTCTTCCATTCTTCAAGTCCTTGCTCAAATGTGACCTTCTCAGTGGGAGTGTCCCCGACGCTTCCCCCCAATTAAAACTGTAAACCCCCCGACCCCTGGGAACAACCTATTCTCCTTCCATTCTTAATTATTTTTTAACTTTACAGTGATCTTTTTTTATTTGTCTACTTCTTTTTTCACTTGTCTGTCACCCACCACCACAATGTAAGTTGAGCAAAAAAGCGGTTTTTGTCTTTATCTTGTTCTCTGCTAACCCCTGGCAGTACTTGCTACACAAAAGAGCACAGTTAAATCTGACAGATGATGGGAGGCAATGGAGAGTTTTTTTAGAGAAGGTGAGATTTTAACTGAGCCTCTGGGGAAACCCATCCTGGCAGGTAGCCTGGGATGATGTTTTCTAGGGAGGAAACAATGTGGGATCCAACCTACTTTGCTATCCCTAAAACTGCCTAAAGCAACCTAGAAAACCTTTCTGTGGACTACTTTTAACCACATCAACTAAATATTCTCAAGTCATCACTGACATCGCTTCCTCAAAAGTTTGAGTGTGGGATTCTGTTGCAAATGCCAAAAAAAGATCATTCTAATATTCTGTTACTCTAACAAATATTTATTAAGTGGCATTATCCTAATCATTGGATTTCACGAGTGGATATCACAAAGATCCCTGCCCTCATGGATCTTACATCCTGGAGTGTGGCAAAGAGACAATAAACAATAGCCAAGAAAACATAATTAAGAAAACCATTAAGTAGGTTAAAATGTGACACGAGCATCGACACAAAGCAAAAGTATAGCACGATAGGGATGGGATCCAAAGAGTGAAGAGGAAGAAAGATGGGCAGGAGGCAGAATTAAACTGGGTGGGCAGGCTTCATTGTGAAGGGGAGAGTGGAACAAAAGCTTGACGGGGATGGGAGAGTTGGCTGTGTGATTATATTGAGGGAAGGAATGTCCAAGGCAGAGGAAGCAGCCCCAGCAACGCCTTAAGTAGTGTATTCAAAGAAGAGGCAGACAGCCACTGCTGCTGGACCAAGAGCATCAGAAGAAGAGTAGCAGGAGATGAGGCCAGAAGAGTTATGAGGGCAGATTGTAAGTGGCCTTGAAGCCATTACAGAACACTGGCATTTACGTTGCCCCAAATGGAGAACGGAAGGTAACGAGCAGAAGGATGACATAATCTGTCTTTCTGAAACGATTGCTCTGCTTGCTCTGTTGAAACGAAGGTGAATCAGACCAGGGTTGTAGCAGTGGTGGTGATGTGAAGAGGTCAGATCTGAACGTATTTTCAAGGTGGAGTTATAGGATTGCATTACGGAATGGATGAAAGAATACAAGAGGAAAAGGAGTTTCTAGGGCAAATCCTTGAGCTCCAAGGACTTTAACCTGAGCAAATACAAGGGTTCATTTGCCATCAGTTGAGGTGAGAAATCAGTGGGCAGGACAGGTTTCAAAAAAGAGTGAATGTTGGGGCCGGCCCGGTGGCACAAGCGGTTAAGTGCGCGCGCTCCGCTGAGGCGGCCCGGGGTTCGCTGGTTCGGATCCCGGGCGCGCACCGACGCACTGCTTGGTAAGCCATGCTGTGGCGGCGTCCCATATAAAGTGGAGGAAGATAGGCACCGATGTTAGCCCAGGGCCGTCTTCCTCAGCGAAAAAAGAGGAGGATTGGCGGATGTTAGCTCAGGGCTGATCTCCTCACAAAAAAAAAAAAAAAAAAAAAGAGTGAATGCTATTTTGGACACGTTTGAATTTGTGTTATCTCTAAGATAGCCACGTGGAGATGTCAGGTAGGCCATTACATAAATGAGTCTGGAGTTTGGGAGAGAGAATCAGCTTGGAAAAATGTGGGAAGATATATGGTGCTGGAGGTACAAAAGTCAGACTTGCTTCCATCTTCAGTAACCTTACAACCCGACAAGAAGGCAGTGTTTTTACCACCACATTCCTAACTATGTCAATCTTTTAGAACCAATCAGTTTATAAGCCTCTGCCATTGGTAATCAGTATGTGTTAAACTCTGCAATAACTGATGAGACTAGCTAGAAGTAGGTAATCATTGATGATGGCGAAGATAGCATTCTTTCCCTACGAAATACAGATTAAAAATTTTGTTTGGAGAAACATCCTATTTTGATAGGCTTCAAAAATAATTTGGATATTTGTCACTACAAAATAAATGATGACATTTTAGCCTAGATATACACAAATTAAAAGATTCTTTCTGTCCCCTTGGAGGAGGACAAAGAACAGAACCACATAACTTACAAGAGCCTGGGTCAACCTTTGGACCCACCTCAGCTTACTAGGCCTTTCCAATATTGGTGTATGATGAAAGCTTACTTAATTTAAAAGTTGCTACATGAGGGAATAATTTGATAAATGAAAGCCCTTATCACTGAACCCGGCATATAGGAAACATTCAACAAATGAGATCATTATTTATGTTTTACAGAGTTCAGATGGGGCTTATAGAAATCCACAGCGGTAGAGAATGCTGTAAAGAACTCCATGACATTTGCTGATAGCTTGAAAAGTATGTGCCAAACTGAAACAAAGCTCCTTTACAAAAACTTTCCATTTCCTATATAAAATGGACTTCTAAATTCAGTTTTACATATGTGTTTCAATGCTTTGTGTTTACCAGTATCATTTTAAGCAAAAGTAATGAATACCAACAAAGAAAGTAT
The DNA here is from genome assembly GCF_020826845.1 of Diceros bicornis minor. Taxonomy (NCBI): domain Eukaryota; kingdom Metazoa; phylum Chordata; class Mammalia; order Perissodactyla; family Rhinocerotidae; genus Diceros; species Diceros bicornis. The sequence goes on from NC_080768.1 coordinate 8,657,057, forward strand.
CATCATTTTTTGGAGGGATCAGCTACTTTAATAGTTAGCTACTGTAAGCAATTAGTCTCTGAAAAATGTGACAGTAACAGGAAACAGAAAATGAAATTGGGAGCCCAAATGTTCATTTCCAATAGGTAACTAAAATTTTAATTTTTGAATATATTTGAACCTGTTTACTATATCATTTAAAATTATACTGAATTTCTATTATATTATAAAGTAATTAACTCTAACTTCTATACATGCAGCAATCAAGATAATAAATTGTACTACCTTTAATTATCACCTTAGTATTGTCTTATTTCTCCTATTGACATTTCTGTGTCTTAATATACACTATAAATTCTGCATTTATAAAAGGGTTCTTAGCATATGATGAATATATTATACCAGCACTTGCCATCCTAATATAAAAAACTAAAACTACATAAAAACAAAAAATGGAACTCAGCCAAATAGGCAACCAGCCTTTCACAAAGAGTACCAGCCAGAAAGAATTAGAAACTGTCACTCAATGAAAAAAATAATTTATTCTCCTCTTCGGGCATTAATATTAATTTTCCAAATTTGTATATGTACCTGTATTATTAATACACATTACCTTGAAATTTGTTTGAGGCCAAATGCAAACAACGAATAGTTATTATTCCATCTACATTTCCACTCACAACTGTTAAATGGCTGCTGAAAACAACCACTGTGCATCCAACAGACAAGATACAAGAGACAAGAACTGTTCTATGGAAAACATGCCAAAGCTATCCTCAGCTTTATCTTCAAGATAATTCAGTTATGGTTCCTAACAGCTATTTGATAAATAAAGTAGCTTGTGTGCACAGACATAGAGTCACATAGACATGTCACCTACCGATTTACATGTACCCATTACCAGTTTTAAAGTGAGTGAGGAGGGCTCATCAAAAACAGTGCTTATGAAAACTTATCATCAAATGTTAGAAAGCAAAACAGGTACAGATGATTCAGTTCAACTCCTACTTCATCCAAATCACCCACATTTTTTTTAGAGAAACAAATTAAAAATTTGTTTTAACAATTTTCTTGACCACAAGAAACTGAAGTAGCATTTCCATGGTCTCAGAGCCCTTGAGGAAGGGGCAGAGGAGGGATTCGAGCCCATTCCTGTGCTGGTCTCTCATGCTTATGGAACCTAAACTACCTGAGGGCAAACATCAGTCCTTCTTAAATATTTTTAAATATTAAATATTTACATTTATATATTTATCTGAAGTTTATTGAATGAATGAATGAATGAAAATTTAATCTGAGCAAATTCTCCATATTTAAGCTCAAGTATAATTACACATTTTAAAATAAATCAGCATTGCACCTCTTTGGGAAATGAAGCACTGATATTTTAAGACAAATTACAGTTTCATGACATTTCATAATCAACTGAAAAACAATAGAAAATAATCTTTTATTCAAGCATTATGCAAATAAAATATATGAAGGCAAAGAGAATTTATCTATGGAAGAATGAGCACTAAAATCCAAATTCCAGATATCACATTATTTACGAAATAAATAAGTCCAAATAATTCTTCGTTTTTTTTTTTTTCTGGGGTGCAGGGAGACGGTAGAAAAAACTAAATAAATTCACCTTTAGTATCTAAGATTGAAATGATGCCTCTTCTAGAAAAACGCTAAAAATAGATGTCATCGATTTCTATGTTTCTTAATAACTAGTTCAACAATATTCTGTGCTCACAGTTCAGTCACTATTCCAATTATTCTAACCACGAACTTCCAAACCTTCTATTTTAAAATCTTCATAACAACAAACACGTTTTGTTTCTTTAGTGCCGGGTTTCTTGTTCTGTGAAAATTCTGCTATATCAGAAAAATTGGTTTTCAAATATGTCTGACAAGTCAATCCATAGAGAATTAAAAAGAGGAGCTATTTAATGTAAGGCATTTTTAATTATATGTTAAAGGAATTTTAAAGCCAATTAAGCTATAATAAAAGAATATTAATAATAGCGCAAATATATGATTTTATGATGCTGACCACTCAGAGATAGCTGACGTAACAGAAGATAGGCATTTCCATTCCTACTTAAAAGGAATCAAAAGGTCTGAAACCATCCTTCTGATCTTGAAAGGACTCTAGGCCAGTAGCATCAACGGTAGAGCTCCCTTGGGCACTCACCATTATAGGAACATGGCGTGAGGTAGGAGGTGCTCACTGCTCTGGTGCTCTCAAATCCCAAAGCATCCCTTGGCCACCGAACCTCGAAACAAAGTGACTTTGTTCACTGCTCATCATTGGCAATCACTGACAACTCTTCTTGAAAATGTCAACATATTTTAGTACCAGTACTATCATCTTGCTTTTGTTGGCGGCACCAGCTTGAGAAAATTTCCTCCCATCCTTTCTGGAAACCACTCCAAACAAAGTACAGATACTGCATCAGCAAGCAAAGGCCTCAGGTCCCCTGTATTCTGCACTGTGTCTCCGAAGGTGATCGGTAAGGATGCAGTGAAAAGGGCAAAATGGGGCCTTTGCTAAAAAAAGAAAATGGGAAAATAGAGAGCTCAGAGATGGATGTTCAGTAATCTAAGAATTTTGTTTAACTTTTTTCTGCACTAGACAAGCCATCTTTGATAAATAAACAAAATGCAAAGACAACTTTTTGTTTTGGTGAGGAAGATTGGCCCTGAGGTAACTTCTGTTGCCAATCTTCCTCTATTTCGTATGTGGGATGCTTCCACAGGATGGCTGATGAGTGGTGTAGGTCCACGCCTGGGATCCCAACCTGCGAACCCAGGCCGCCGAAGTGGAGTGCATGGAACTTGAACCACTCGGCCACAGGACTGGCCCCAGCAAAGATGATTTTTCAAAATGCAACTCTCAATTTAAAATGGAGCAATGTGTTCATATCGTAAACAATTGAACATGCAGATAATTTGATTAAGTCAAAGAAATTCCATGAATTTTTGTTTCAGATGTGTTCTACAGTCCTACCCGCCCCACACCATCTGCTATCTGTTTTAGATGTACGCAGTCATAGGTGGAGTAGATATCAGATTGATTTTGAAAACCTTAATCTTCAAAACTCATGGCTTAATTTTGAAGCGTAGTAGCCTTCGCTGTCATGAAAAGCATTTAACTATAAAATTGACATAATTTGTGGAGGTGGTCATATCTTGTTCTAAGAAACTAAAGAGCATTTGGCGTAAGTCTAAAACAAGCATTAAAAAAACTACGGCTGTGGTTGACAAGGTGTTGAATAGAGGATATTTTATTTTAGTTTCCATTTGACAGCATGAGTTCCTAATTATTCTCACTAAGTTCTTTGCCTGAATTTAAAAATTGGTGTATCTGTTTTTCTATTTACCTCAGTCTTCCACCCAAATTTCATGTCATGTTATTTAGTCATCTGGGGTATATATTTTTGCCAAGGAAATATATATTCAATAATAAATAATAATAAATTAGATGCATTTTTTCCAAACATCCATGGATAGAGGTTTCTTTCAAAAGGTCTCAGGCACAAAAATCTGCCATATTTTCTACACATACACTCAAAAATATGGTCTATTCCTAGAAACAATATCTATTTCTTAATTAACGTCATTCATGAGTCACATTTTTATAAGTAAATAACTGTATAATATTAAACCTCTAATTCTTAGGGTAGTAAAAAAGGACATTTTAAAAATACTCTGATGAACCATTAGATGCCTGAGTCATTTGGCTTCACCCAGTGTGTTAAGCCATCATAATATCTTAAAAATTTCCTTTTAACATGTTAATCCAGCTTATATATGAAGAAGTAAACTTTTAGAAGTTATCAAATTATTCACATTTTCCTTTCATAAAAATAAAGATTTTGTTAATGATCATTTTATTTCTCAAACAAATCTGATAATTATCTAAAAATATGCCAGAAAATAGAAGACATAAAGCAAAGAACTTCAAAAACAGCTTAAAAACATAGTAAGTAGTATTTGACCAATAGTTTGCCAATAGAAATATAGAAAATATTGTCTCTAAAACACAAAGGGTTTTTTTTCTGGTTAATTTAGTTCCATTTTAGGAAGTCAGGAAGAAACAGGTTAATAAATTTAGGTTATCATATTGAACATGTTTTGAGGCACGTGATCTAATAAAACACTCAAAAAATACAAAATGGCTACTAGAACCATATTCTATGAGTAATATATTTAATTTAAGGTAGAAATCATACTAAAATCACTAGTATAATAAAAATAACGAAGACATGAGTCTTAAGACACTGTGCCACTACACATTTTTGGATGATACCTTATGTCAATTTAAATTTGTAAAGAATCAGCATTACATGCAAATTATGGATAGAATATAAATAACTTAACATTTTTAGTTACAACCATTAAAAAGAGTTTCCTTGTGGAACCTCATGTTAAGGACCAGCAAGAGTCATTGTGAACATCCTCAGCAGAAAAAAAAAAAATCTCTCATTTTGTTTTCTGTCAATTTTTTCCCGTGAATGCCTCTACACAGAAAGAAAAACTAAATTAATATATCTCATTAGTGATAGTTTCAGCCCCAGAAACATTTTGGAGGTGGATGAATTTTGCTTCATGTATGTATCTATGTGGAGAGATAAGAAGTTATTAGATTAGAAAAGATTTTTGTATCATTTTTATTTTATTATAATTGATTTTACAATTTTAGTTTTTAGAAGGTTTTATTTCATGTTCATATTTCTTTCAAAAACTGTCAATTTAAGGGGCTTCCAAAATAAGCTGAAAGTGTAGCATTTTAAGCAGCACTAAAGAAACCGATGAAAGGCATTTTAGAAGCAAACATGAAAGTATGAAAGTGTGGGTAGACAAATGCATAAAGACCATAATTGTAAGTTTATTCTAGTACTAGTGTTTGGGAATGCAGTTGCCTAATAAATATTATTGAAATATCACTCATTGTTTCTACTACCTTACCTCCCTAATCCTCAAATGTAACTCTACAATTTGACTCTACAGTTTGAGGTCACCTGATCATTCTATTGAAATGATGCTCAAGGTGGCCACTAATAGTCACTTACATTCCAGATCTAAATACAGCTTTTCAATTCTCTTCATCGAGGTTTTTCACAGCATCTGACATCACTAACGTTGTTTTCTTGAAAATCTCTTTACCTTTCTTCATTAACACCATTATTTCTCAGTTCTCTTCCATTCTCCTCAACTTCTTTATCCTCCCTTCTGGCTCCCCTTCCTGTCTCATATTATAAATGTTGCTGGTTCCTATGGTTCTGTCATCTTCCCATGTTGTACCCTTTTCCTCCATGATCTCATCCATTATCACTATTTTGTATATTACCTGCTTATACTTCTCAAATTTCTCTCTGTAGTATAAGTGGTCTCCTAAGAACCAGAACTGTCTAACTGTTTCTCCAACGTATCCACAGGCACCTTAAACTCAACATAATCAAAAATAAATTACTTTTGCATTACTGTGTAAAAGCTGATAGGGCTCAAAACTACTCAATTTAGAAACACAAAACCACAAGTTAGAAACATGAAAAGTTTCCCCTTTGTTCCTTTCATATCTCCTATCCCAATAGTCAGCAGGCTCTGTCTATACGAATTTCCTAAATCACATTTAAAACCATGTTTATTCTGGTTCTTCATCACTACCATCTCTTATCCAGACTACTAAGAATCTTCTGCATTACTTTAAAACATAAAACTGATGTTTCTCTTTCAATCCATTTTCCATAGTGCCACCATTCTTAGCTTTTGAAGTATGATCTGAGGATGTAGTTGCTAACTGAAGACATCCTTACCTTTCTCCACGTGGAATGCATGAACCTTCATTATCAGGATGTGACTAACAGCCTCATCTTCTACCAGGCTCCCACAGAACCTTCAGACATACCAAGCCAATGCACTTATAACATTGTTACAACTATGGGTTTGGTCTGCTGATGCCTACCTAGGTTTCAGGTTCTTTCAATCTAGGATGTATGTCTTATTCATTTATTATCTTCACTGCAGCATGGTAACCAGTATTTAGTTGGCATTAATATATTCCATAATTTCTCAATTTCATAACATAGGGTTTGTTTCACATTTTAATGTTTCTGGGATTTGTGTTACAATTACTGTATAATTCAAAGCAAAAAGTCTCCATTTTTTTTCCTTAAAAGTTGTTATTAAATTAATGATGGGTCTAGGCAATCAATGGTAACTTGGAATCCATGCTATGGCATTTATGGAAGGAAGAGTAAGAGTAACAGAGAGTTAGAGGCAAGAAGTAAATTATTCTAACCAAAGTCATCATGTGTTCACAGAAGCAACTGTCAATAAAATATTTTATAGTCATTATTTTATTAAAAATATTCTGGAAAATTTTTGAAAATAAAATATATGAGGCCAAAACACATAGAAAACTTTTTCCTTTGAACTAGACTAAATTGAAAAAGTATTTACCCCACTAACTACCCAAATACTCATAATATCTTTGTATTATACTTTACTCATTCTGTGAAGTGGGACTGAAAGTCTATTCTGATGCCTGAACCATGTACATTCACAATATAAAATAATTCCCTCTATTCCGTCGGGGTGGGTTGGCGCATTCCAGAGTGGTTGTAAATGCTTTGTTGTACCAAGGATCAGATAAATTTGCACAATGTCTCACTTGCTTAAAACGTAAATTAAATTCCCAGAAGCATTTATGAAACTGAAATACAGATATACAGAATATATCAATAATACACTGGTTTATCAGTGACTTTTTAAATATTCATTTCCAAAAATTGGATTACACTGTCTACTTTTCTCTACATTTTTTGATCCTCTTTGTATTGAGTAGCTATATTCATAAAATCCATTATTCAGGAATGAATATGAAAGTAGACATTAGAAAATAGGCATTTAACATAATGTATATTTAAGACCGAGCTATTGGATGTTCATTTCCAGGTACAAAAGCTGTTTCTTAGAATAATATTCCTGCAGAAAACAATATGAAAGCTAGATCAATATAAAAACTAACACAAAAGCAGATATGCGAAAGCTTCTAAAAGCAATCAAAGCAGCCATGATGCGAGGGGCCAAGATCCTGGAGAAAACTGAATCAAGGAAAGCTCTAAGTTTGCTGATTTCACAACATGAATAACGGAAGCCAAAAACATGACTTATATAAATAATTAAAGTGCTGGGGCTGGCCCTATGGCTTAGCAGTTAAGCGCACATGCTCCACTACTAGAGGCCCGGGTTTGGATCCCAGGGGCACACTGATGCCCAGTTTGTCCGGCCATGCTGAGGCAACGTCCCACATACAGCAACTAGAAGGATGTGAAACTATAACATACAACTATCTACTGGGGCTTTGGGGAGAAAAAGGGAAAAAAAGGAGGAGGATTGGCAATAGATGTTAGCTCAGGGCCAGTCTTCCGTCTTCCTCAGCAAAAAGAGGAGGGTTGGCATGGATGTTAGCTCAAGGCTGATTTTCCTCACAAAAAAAAAAAAAAAAGTATTTAAGTTCTAAAAGAAAATATTTTTTCAGAAACAAAAACAGAAAAAGAGAGAACAAACTAGAGGGTTTTTTTTCTTTTTAGAGACACAAAAACATAGAAGGAAAATGATGCCAGATAGAAGCAGGACAGATGGAGGGACAGAAAAATCATCATAAAGCCTAAATTTGTGGGTAAATCTAAATGAATACTGACTGACTAAAAAAAAAATGTATGTGACTCAAAATATAAGTACACCTAAATTAAATGTCAATAATAGTGCAAAAGGAATAAAGTAAGTGGAATTAAAGCAGTGTATGTTACGGTGCAAAGTCTGAACACGTATATTTTTTATTTAAGGTAGACTGAAATAACTTAGTGCATTTTGTAATCTCTAGGGAAATCACTAAAAGAATTTTAAAAAGTAAATAATATTAAACTAATAAGAAAGAAATTTTTAAAAACATGATTAATATAAAATAAGGTAAAAGGAGAAAGAATGAACAAATAGAAGTAAAGACAAATAGAAGTAAAATGATAGATTTGGACCTAAATATATTAGTACTAAAATAAAAGTAAATGGACTAAATTAAAGAAAAAGAAAAATAAAAAAGGTCAGAAAAGAAACTGATATGCTGTTTACAATTAAAAAAAAAACTTTTAAATATAAGGACGCCGAAATATGAAAAGTTTCAGGGCAGAAAAAAAAGTATAACAAGAAAATACTAAACAAAAGAAAGCTGTATGACAATTCTGATAACAGTCAAAGTGAACGTTAAGGCAAAAGTTATTGTTAGAGATAAAGCAGGACATTTCACATGATAAAAGATTTACTTCAAAGGGAATGTAAAATAGTTCTAAATTTCTAGCATCAAACATGCAAGGTAATAACAGGATCAAAAAGAAAAATAAACACAAAATCATCATTGAAGAGTTTTGCAGACTTATGTTACTAACTGAATGAACAAAAAGGTAAAGTCAAAAAACGATACACAAGAGATAAAATGATTAAAAAATTGAGCAAACTGACATATATTTAATAGCTGTAGGATACACATTCTTATCAAATGCACATGGAACATTTGCCAAAATAGGCCATAGAGTAAGCAATAAAGTAAGTTTCATCAAATGTCTAAAAGTTTGAAATATAGCATATTCTCTCACGAAAGTGGAATTAAGTTACACATGATTTTTTTAAAAACTAAGGGAAAATCACAAATATGTTATATTTAAGCAATATATTTCCAAATCACCCATGGGCCAAGGAGAAATCAAAAAGGAAATTATAATATACTTTGAAATAAATAATAATGACAAGAGGGCATGTCTCAAAACCTCTGGCATGCACTAAATCTCTGTTACAGAGAATTTATGGTCATAAATGCGTCAACTTTAAAATAAGAAAGACTGCAAGCCATGACCTAAGCATTCATCTCAAGAAGCTTAAAAGCCAACAACAACAACAAAAAGAATGTATAATTAAGCACTAAAAAATTAGAAGGAAGAAAATAATAAAAATAAGAAGCACAATCAACATAACAGAAAAATAAAAATGTAAAACTTTGAAAAGTCTAACACTATTAAAACCCCCTTGATATTAGATTAGCTCTCTGAGCTTTGTCTTTCCTAGCAAATTGCACAATATCACTTACTTTGCTGGAGTTTGGGAAAGAAAAAAAAAAAAACATGCAAAAAACTTCAGCAGTACTTGGCTCATACTGTGTACTCAAAAGATGTTAGTTTCTCTCTCATTCACTTTTATCTAGAAGATAAAAATTGAAACCTTGAGTGGAAACTGTCCATAAACACAAAACATTTTAGGGGAAACATTCTTTTTCCTTGAAATTGAATATATATCCTGCTTCTGGGTCTAACGGTCTGTCATATTTTTTCATTTGAGCATGAGGGTGGTGGGAAGAGATGGGGGTAATTGGGGGAGACTGTGTATTTTTACTTCAGAGAACTCTAAATAGTTCAGCACAATGAAGAGAAAAAGACAGAAAAATAAGCGCTTTTGCCAGGACCTCAATTTCTTTTTTCACTATTCTTTTTCTCTGAAAGTAAAGCCCAAAGAGCTTTTCCTCTCTGTCTGATCTACTGCCCAAGCTACAAAGGAGAAGAAAAGGAAGAAATCATTGATGCAAGTATTTTGATGAAAAATCAGAAAAGGCATGAAACGCCAGATTCTTTACAACATACACAAAATATTCATGCGCAAAGTCTGTTATCTTGGCATACAGTAAGCGTCTGCCTTTTCAATAGCAGGACTTGAGACTACAGGCGATGGGTTCATTTTAGAGATGCAAGAGCTAATGAATTTCAGTGAAAAATTAAGCAGGTGTAGAGCCTTTTCTGGGGCTGATTCCTCCATATTGTGAGTCAGCTGCAGCTGCCATTGTGGAGCACACTTAATTTGCAAATCAGCAAATGATAGAGCCAAAACAAGAGCTTTGTTTGATTCAGTTCAACAAACATGTTGCCCACTGCGCCGAGCACTGAGCTAGGTGCTAGAAGTACCACGGTGAATGAAAGCAAACCCTGTCTCAGGAGGCCTAGCATCCTTGGCAGGGAGACTACAGTCTTCCCTCTAAGATGATGTGTCTGTGTAGTTCACTAAATCCTCCTACAGAGGGGATGTCAGCATTATTATCATTCCTGTGATACAAAAGAATTATTCAAGTAAAGGAAGATGAGGTTGGCAGAGAGTATGGAATGACCAAATACACAAACTACTCAAGAAACATCATGGTACGTGGAGAGACATACCATCACTGCTGACATTGCAAGGGTGGACACTGCAAAGTGAGGAAAGATGTAATCTGAGGCTGGAGAAGGAGATGGGAGGCAGTCCACTAGGGGCATGGAGGGCCTCTTCATGCTAGCTGCTCTCAGTTTTATTTATTCAGAGGGTGACATAGTCAGATTTATATTTTAGAGAGATCACACCACTTACAGTGTGGATGATGGGTTTAAGCTGGGACCAGACCTGAGGCAAAGAAATCAGGTGTCAGTTTTAATAGCCTCAATGAGAGATGACTAGGGTTACATTAGGACAGCAGAAACAGTAGCAAGAATAAAGAAAAGGGAATGGATTCATCTGCTGAACTAAAAGCATACATTTTGAGCAGATCCAGAGAGACAGGCTAAAATTTCCATATAATTAATACGAACATCAGCTTTCCTCAAAAAGTGCTCATTCAAGTGCAAATTACAAGATATAGATTCGTAAAACTGAGTATTTGATGGGAGAACCACTACGAAAACCAAGGAAGAGGATCTAAACAGGACCATTATAGAAACACTTTCTGCAGCTACCCTTGACTGAGGGTTTTATTAATTCCTTAGTGAGAAAATATTAGAAGTTATCTTTTTAATTTCCTATGTACATCTTCTTAAGTTGCCTGTATATTAGCTGGTATATGTCATATAATACTATGAATTCAATAATCCTCAACCAACCCTTTGTGTGGTCTCTTAAAAGACCAGACTTAAAGATCAAAATCTGAAGCAAATATGGTATTTTATATTCTTTTAGGAAAGTTTCTGAAATGTGAAACCCATCATAATTAGAAACAAGCTTCTGAGTCTCAAAATGGGCAGATCAGAAATAAGATACCATTTAAAGATTGGACCCTTCATATATTCATTGTTCCCAGGGACTTTGCTCTTATATTTCTAAATCTATGCCAGATTACATTTGGTTTAAAAGGTAAAGAGTTCCCAGATTAGCTAGATGATGATTAAGTATATCTTTTGAAAACCTTAAATATCAGACATCAAGAGAGTTGAACCTTTACAAACTGATACAAAGCTATATCTACAGATTATCAATACTCTAACTGAAACAAAAAACAGGAAGTCAACCTTGTTTCCGTTTTGTCTGCTGCCAGGCAAGTGATTTGGCAAATTGTAACCCATTAAAATAGTCTGGATAATCTCTTGTCATGCAGACACTGCAAAACTTAAATGCATTGTTTTAAAAAAAGGAAACCTAGGGGCCGGCCCTGTGGCTTAGCAGTTAAGTGAGCGCGCTCCGCTCCTGGCGGCCTGGGTTCAGATCCCGGGCGCGCACCGACACACCGCTTCTCCAGCCATGCGAAAGCCGCGTCCCACATACAGCAACTAGAAGGATGTACAACTATGACATACAACTATCTACTGGGGCTTTGGGGAAAAAAAAAGGAGGAGGATTGGCAATAGATGTTAGCTCAGAGCCAGTCTTCCTCAGCAAAAAGAGGAGGATTAGTACGAATGTTAGCTCAGGGCTGATCTTCCTCACAAAAAAAAAAAAAAGGAAACCTAGAGCACAGTGCCTTTTTCATGCCTGTTATAATAAGTATTAGACTGAATTCAATATTAATCACTAAGTGAGGGAATATGAAGTACAAAGGAGATCATTATTTTAAGCCAATAGCTTTAAAACATATATTAGTATGTTCTTTAGTATCCTTATTATATATAATAAGTTATATGTGGGTCAAAGTTTTCTTTCTCTGCTCAAATAATGAACATAGAGCAGAACATTACATCTTGACTCCCATAATAGCACAGTTCTACATGACACTACTTATGATGAACATATATGTAAAAACAGATGGGTATCACCAAGTTACTCTTACTTTTTTTAATATATATTTAAGTAAAATTTCATGATCATCTGAATATGAGTTCCTCTTTTTAAGACATTCTTCTGAGAACCATTTGATGACAATTTTCCCACAACTAATAGGCCAGCATGAGTTGTCAGGAAAGAAAAAAGTTGTTCCACCATCATTTCTGCCCTCCGCCTCCTTCTGGTCTAACTATTCTCCAGGACCCGCCATTTAGCACTTGACTGACAGGTAAAGTTCTCACAGCCTCAGCCATTTTTAGTATGCGCACAAAGGTCAGATCCTATAACTACAGTCCTATTAAAAATATCTACTTATTTTTACCCAAAAGCATGCCTATTTCTAAACCAAAGCATTGTCCTTGAAGTTTATGTGGGTTATGACTTCTAGAAGCCCAGACTTTTATGTGTACAGAAGCACTCTTCAATTGAAAAGTGGCAGTCTTGAGAAATGCTCGTGACAAAGTCAATATGATAACATTCAAGAGGTTATAAAAGTGTACGCATACTAAGAGTTTGCATTTCTCTATTTCAGCCTCTTCTTAACTAAAGCTCTTTAAACAGTTCCAGCTGAAATGTAGAGAGGACTATAATTATGATTATAATCTTCAGAGAAATTCATCTAAAATCCACAAATAAAGTAGACATATTGCATCCTTAGTAGTTGCAATGGTAGATTACGTTGTAGTAAATTGGAAATGTGAGACTTGAGATGATGTGATTGGCAGGGGAGGAAAAAAGATCTATTTCTACAGTCCTGTAAACAATTTTGATTCTAAATGCTAGAACACAATAACAAGAATTTAAATTCAGGGAATTATGAAAGTTTTTTGAAGAGTCAGAAAGATGAATATGAGGGTATGATAGTGTTTAGCATCACAGGGAACATGGAAGACATGTATTTTCATAAAATATAAAATATCATTATGTAAAATCATTATATGTTACGAAATATGGAATGAGAGTCATATGAAAATTGTAGTCAATCAACAACATAAAGTTAATTTTTCAAATTTCTCCTTAAAACCTAGAAATGGCATTTTATTGTTTCAAGCATATCACAGAAAAATGTCCTGTTTCTTTCTAGTCACTAATCTTACTACATTCTAACTCTACAAGCTACCTATATTATACTGGATATAAACAGGTTTACCTTCAGCAAATTTCTTAAACTCTACAAAGTGATACTGTCTGTAGTAAGAACATCTGTATTAACTGGAGTGGGAAGATTGAGGTAGGACTTTTTTCCAGCTGATTTGGCAGAAGTGGTTAAATCTATTTTGTATGTACTCTGGGGCAGATCTTCAAGGATAAATTAGAACTGATATAATTTTACACGTGGTTATGTCATGGACATAAACAGAGGGTGACCCAGGGTCACATAAAGCAATGTTTATTTTTTACAATTCAGGGAAAATGGACTTATATTTTATAATAGGGTGGAGGATAAAATTTAGAAACAGTGGAGAACGAATGAAGAGTTGAGGAAGCAAGTTCCTGTATTTAGTGAATGTTGGAAATAAACAGCATGAGTAAATGTTAGCCTTGGAAATGACGGCAGACAGCATTTTCTCTGAACTTAAGAGGGTATTATAAGAAGAAGCAGGAGTCAATTTGATGTTAGCTCCCTTTTCCCTGGCACATTTTATTCTGGGTCCAGTCCTGTTTAATGGCACTAAGAAGTCTTCAGTTGCTAAAACCTATGGAGTCTTCCTGTTGTTTTCCCTTTCTTTCAATGCTCCCACATACTCTGTTTGGTCTATTCTATCTAGTAATACTTTTTAATTTGTTCTTACCTCTCCCTCCCACTACCATTCATAGAGATCATTTCTTGCTTAGGAAGATCATTTCTTTTCTCATTTCTTGTGTAGGTTGTTACCTCCTACCAATACAGGATGATGGTTTAAAATGCAAATATTATCAAATTCTTTCCCTTTGTAAAACTCTCTAGTGTTCTTCTCGGCCTTTCCATTTCCCCAAAAATAGAATCTAAACTCTTTAGTGGACAGAATATTGAACAGTTCCCTGATTTAGATGAGCTTATTTACAATCCTGTGCCTCTGTACATGCCGTCCTCCTCTCTACTGGAATTCTCCCACGTTTGCTGGATTAATTTCTACATACTTGTCTTTCAAGCACAGTCACACTCAGTCCTCCTGGCCTCGTCAAGCAGAATATGGTGATCCTTCCTCTATGCTCTAATAAAGTCTGCTCCAAGAAGGAAGGATTGGGCCAAAGAAACGGCCCCACAGAAGATGTTTCCCAAGAGTTTTGAAGGTTATTTTCAAGTCCTCAACTGCTAGGAATATCCACTTTTGATACATTATAATTAAGGGAAACAGCCCTTACTTCTAGCTCCCTCTATTTGCTTATATATCTCCTACAAGAAAATAAAGCCTAAAGGCAAAGATCTCTTCTTGTTTTATAAATTGTACCCTGAAGCATCTCTCTCTTGGTTATAATATTTCTTTTCTTAAAAGGGATTTGGGGACCTAATCTGGACAGTGAGATAAGGAAACAGCTTACTTCATGAAGCTGCGTTAAGGTTCCATCTGTATAGAGTGAAAGCCTTGCCTGTCAGTCCAATGGTTAGAAAGGCAAGCATCACACCTGGCAATGTCCTAACAACTAAAGACAGAATGTTCTCCAGTTTTGGAAAGTATCATTTAATCAATTCCATTAGTGTTCCCACTGACTGAAGCATAATCTATATTTCCCATATGGAACACAAAGTTAAAACCCCTGTACAGACATGAACTCATTTCCAGAGCTAGGTCCACAACCTTGTCCCTTGGTTATGGTACATGAAACAATCACAGAGATTTTCAACATCATTAATATTTGCTGTTCCACGTTCAGCATCCTTCAGTTACCTTTAACCATAAAAAAGGCATCAATTTTAACATGAAATGTATATCTACCTATGCGAAAAATCATATCCAGTGATGTTTTACATTTATTAGGAGAAGCTTTTAAAATGATTAGAAAGCAATTATAAACAAACCAACACAGCTGGGTTAGTAAAATTCATATATAAACAGAGAAAATATATTTTTACCTCAGATTTCAAATGAAAAATATCAAAGTGAAATAGACTGGAGATAATTATGTTTCATAGATAAAAATAGGAATGCCATTTTAAAAGGAAATCTGACTAGTGAATAGTTTTACTTGAATTAATAAACCCTGAAACAACTGACTGTTTTTACCTTCATGACCTATCTTATTCAAGGTCCCAATTTTCCTACTGCCTTCATTAAATAAGAAATTTTACTCTTTGGTACTTAAATCCTAATTCTTCATTATCTTACAACTCTTTGTGCCCTCATATCTAAACTAACAGCCTTCTAAATGGTCTTCCAAACTGGTTTCTCTACTTTCTAACTCACTATGTATACAACTTTCAGACATATTTTTCTGAAAATTCTATTTCCATTTTTAGTGTATTATTCAACTAAAATTCATATTACTTTGCAAGGACCTATGTTATATCCACAATTTGATCGTGTTTTGCCTTTCTCATCAAGTAGCATCACGACCTTCTAGGTACTCCATCATCTACTGTTCTGTTAGCTATGCAATTGTGCCCTGACACATATCAAAATACCAGGTAGGTCCACTCTTCATAAGAGAGAAGTGTGTTTTCTCTGCAGTGTTTTGTTACACCTATTACTCCACCTAGAAGGCTCTATGCTCCACTCCATCAATTCACATGTTTCCAATCTCTGTACTAAAAGTATTGCCAATTCACTATTTCTCAATATATATTAATAAGCAGATATGTCAACTACTTCTTTTAATCCTAATTCGTTTCACACCCACTGCTAATTCCAAGTGGAATACTAGGTGCATGGTAGTTGAATAATGCTGCATATTTGCTAGATGCATGAATATGTACATGGTGGGCTGAATCAAAAATCTCCTTGATGTCCTCAAGTTAGTTGTTTAAAATGACAATAATAACAGCAACAGTTACAAAGTCCTTGCTTTAGAAGATTAAGGTATTGAAAGGTATAGGTTAGCCTCATGAAAAGAACCCCATGGAAAGTAGAATCCTTTCAATCACAAAAGTAATTTCTAAGCAAAAAAAGATAAAGAAACATCTAAGGATAACAAACACCCCCAAACTTCTGTCTTTCTATATACCAGTGGGTTAATCTTAAATTTATATTTCTATTTCATAGTCTAAATACATTTTGTTCAATTGCAAAGCAATAACCTAAGAAGAAATGAAAACAATCCTGAAATGGTCAACATTAAACTTTAGGGCTCAGATTCTTAAATAGCTACATTTTTTAATGTACTTTCTTTCAAGGTGTTTGTTATTTACCTCAAAGCACAATAACAGTATTCAAGTTGAAAAACAGATTATACACAAAGCCAGTATCTGGAAAGATGTTCACATTTGTTTTACTTACACATAGAATGTATAATCCAGTGACAAAGACAAGGCAAGAACAGAGTTGTAAATTATTTATCTAATTAAAATAAAGAAAATATGCAGTTAATTATTCCGCCTTTACTTTCTCAACTATTTATTCCAGATGTCAGTGTCCAATAATTTTATTCCAGCAATAAAGTGAAATATGCATTGGTTCTGTATTCCTGTTGCTCTAAACCAAAGAAACATATATATTTCTTTGTATATATCACATACACACATGTATATATATATACACACACACACATACATATACACACACAAAAACACATATATGTATTTTTTTCTTACAGGCACTTTTCAATTTTGTCTCGAGAAATAGAGGCATAGAAAGTCTTTTAAAAATTTTTGTGTATTCAAACATTACTATATTGTAAGGACAAAATAAAACATCTAACTTTTTTTAATTTAAAATTCCCTCTTGTATTATAACAACATAAAGACTCAGAGAGATATGATTTGTTGTAGTTATAGGGGAAAAAAAGAATAATGATACTGTAGAAAACAATGTGGCATTTCTGGATGGCAATGTGATAAATGTACTGAAAAATGTTTTAAATGAAAAAAATAAATATGACATTCTTAGCTATAGCTAAAATAAATTCCTATTTCCTTCTCTGTAATTACATGAATGCCACATAACCCAAATTTTGAGTTTCAAATGCAGTCAAGAAGACTAGACCTAAAACTTATCTTGTAGCTTGCAAGAAGCAAAAGAGATTTTTCAGTTCTAAAAGGAAACTTTGACCCCTATAATCAGTAGTAACATTTTCAATTACCAAGCTTCAGGGTAATTAAAAAGGTTTAATTCTTTTCTAACACTTTATATGAAATAATCAAAACTAAGCCACATTTCCTTGAGTTCAATGTCATAGTAAAGAAACTATGAATTGCTTTTATTCAAAATTGTATATATAGATGTTTTCTAATCAAATGCTAGTAGTATTTACTTTTCTGCAAGTCCAACAAACAATTTCTTGGAAATGCCATCAACACACAATCAATTGTATTGTGGGTAATTAGGTAGTGCTCCTGAATGAGTCAGAATCTAGCAATCCATCTACTTAGGTCAAATGAATGAATTTCTGTTTCCATTTATTAGCATTTCACTGATGACTTCTGTGTTATCAGTCACTACAATGAGCTCAGGAGAACTGGAAAGAATTAGTCATAATCCTTGACATCTACAGGTTTGCAGGCTATCAGGAGAGAAAACTAAAGAAGGAAAGTCTCAGTCATAAGGTGAGTTTAAGGAAAGCTTTCCCAGAAGAGGTAATCTTTGCACTGAGTCTTGAAAGATGAGTTGGTGTTCTGTAGATGAGAGAGTAGGAGGAGAAAAGGCTTCAGGGTTGAGTGTGTCACCACAAGAGCTGAGAGTCTGCTGCATTGGGAATTCCAAGTTACTCAGATGATTAGGGGTCTAGTATGTTCTGGAAGGTATAGGAGTTAGAGGTGGTGGTAAAGGGAGCAGAGAGAGTTAAACAAAGAACAAAGTGTAAGGTTATGTTGCAGGGTAATGAGGAGCCATTGAAGGATGCCCTTCAAAAATTCTGAAGGATAAATTTATGATGGAGAGGTGAAAAGAATGATGAATATTTAGGAGACTAATGACATAGTCCAGTCAAGAGACGACAAGATTTGAATTATGGGCATAGCAATGCAGATGGGGGGCATATGGCAATCTCGAAAGGTATTAGGAAGGTAAACTCCATAAAACACTGTGACTGGTTTCATGTTGTGTATGAAGAAAAGAATCTCAAGTAACTAACAACGTTTGGCTTGTGAGAATAGCATATGGTGGAACCATTCACTAAATTTGACAGGATAGGATGTGGCGACAGCAGAAGGGAAAACACAGACATAAATTTGAGTTGTCACAGGGATATAAAAGCATGGATATCTAACAGGTAATAGAATATGTAATCTAGAAAAAATCTCAGAGCTAGATATGTGAATTCATGGAGCATCCATAGACAGTGAAAGAAATACTCTAAATAATAATGCAATTGTTAATAGTCATGCACTGTTGAATTGGTATGGAAAAGTACCCTGGATAATAAGCAATAAAAGAGAGTGAAACAAATTGTTCCTTTGATAAAATACTGGCCTCCTGAAGTAAATTGAGATTATAAGCATAGACAACAACTTTGAGGATAAAACAAATATTATTTATTTTATGAAGAAACAATAGTAAAATAATAAAGGCAAATAAAGGACAATCAATGGGTTTAAGGAAGCATAATGGAGACCTACTCTGGGATGTATACTAGCCAGTCTCTAAGATGGCTCCCAACGATACTTCTGGTATTCATTCCCTTAAGTAGTATCCTCCCACATTGCGTTAGGTCTCGTCTGTGTTACCAAAGAGGTACAACAGACGAGACAGTGTCACTTCTGAGGCTAGTTTATAAAGGGCATTGTGTCTTTAAACATTCTGGTAGAAGCTATCTGCCAAGCCATGAGGATGCAGAAGCAGTCCTGCAGAAAAACACAGGCGGAGAGGAACTGCGCCTTCCCACTGACAGCCAGCACCAACTTGGCAGGTTCAACCTGCAAGTGAATCATCTGGGAAGTGGATCCTCCACTCCTGTCAGACTTTCATATAACTACAGACCCCACTGACATTTGACTTCAGCCTCATGAAAGAACCTGATTCAGAACTGTCTAGCCAAGCCACTCCCAAATTCCTGGCCCACAGGAACTGTAGGATATGAAAAAAAATGTTTATTGTTTTATGCCATTAAAGTTTATTATTAAGCAGTAAATAACTAATATAGGGTGCATACTGCAGATCAATTACACAAGTGGGGACTACACACAGTTCTTCTAGGGTTTCTAGCAAGAGTAAGGTCCAAAATGAATGTTCATTATACCAAATCCTCAACATAAAGGGTATTTCTTACCAAGAAAGGAAACAACCTATCAGGTACACAATCAGAGATTGGGTAAATTGGTTTATATGCCTTAATTTTAAAGTTCATGAAAAATAAATATAATGAAAATTATCCAAGAGAACCACATAGGTCTTAAGAAAACATTACTACAGGAACAAGAAGTGGGAGCAGCCCTGCATCCTAAAAGGAAGAAAGATAACACTTGATTGACTGAATTCAGAATCAGCCATAGAACCAAAATAAATATGAAAATCTACAGATTAGAGATGTTTGAACAGATTAGGAAGAAATAGAATAAAAAGTAGATTAAAAGGCTAATATTATTATAAAATAAACAAAATAATACAATTTCAATTATATAATTGCAAATACATTATATAATCTTCCCTTTCAAACCACAGCAAAAGAATGGGAAATGAACAAAGAAAACAGAAGCATTTTGATTTCTCATCAGTAACATTTTTATGAAAACAAATAACTTTTGAGAAATCAATATGGAGTAGTAGATAATATGATCGAACTCTTAAATGTGGCTAGAATCAATCAAACCTGCTGGCTTCACCAGTTTAATTCCAAACCTGTGAGAATATATGTGAACTACCTTTCTAACTGTACAGCACTGCATAACTGTGAAGTGTTCCTTGGGAGATACCAGCAGAGGGCATCAGTTGAGTCAACAGGGAGTAAGTAGCAAATTAAATCTAAAAATGACCATTTTTATAAATGCTAAAAGGAACATTGAGAAAACTTTTTTAGAGTTACAAAAACAGAGTGTTGCTCAGTGATTGTTCCTGGGGCTGTAATAGTATGAAAGTCCTGGTACATAAAAATAAATCCAAGATAATGAGCACATCTCGCTGTCCTCTACTGGGGCACAGCAGGAAATGAAGACTCTCCACACAGGAAACATGCGGTTACCTCCAGGGTCCAGGAGGCAGTCGGCTTTCTAGTTAGCCCTTTAAAAGCTGCCAAGACATCAAGTTTTATTTCTAAGTCCATGTTAATTTATACATGGTAGTCCATCTCTTCCATTTATAAGCAAATCAAAGTCACAAAAATCACTAGACTCTACACTCCTCGATGGTAGGGACTGGGTCTTGTTCGTAATGTCTGGCACACAGCAAACAGTTATACTATAAAATCAATATGGTGCAAAATTAAATCTTTGGCTCATTCATTCAAAACCATCAAGCACCCATTATGTGCCAGCACAGTCAGGGTGTGGATGACTCGGAAGGCACGTCAAGGCTTGTGAGTCTCACTGTTAGTGTCTGAAGAAAATATCCAGTTATTTGATGATTTTCCATAGGTGCTTATCTGCTTCATGATGATGGTTACCTTCAGAAAAGAAAGTTATTTTTGTAACTTTGAGACAGGGAACTAAAATAAAGAGAAGCTAAAGGAATACAAGAAGACAAGATAATGATTTTATTTACGTGGAGATAATTCTCCAAGACAACTTAGCACTAAAGATAAAAGATCAAGATGATAAGAAGTTGAATCTTTTTATAAAACATGTAAAATGCCCTTTTTCTGTATTCTTTTTCTCCCTTTTGAAGATAGCTGGCTAAATAATTTGCCTTATGAATTTTGAGGGTCTTTTTTTCTTTCTTGAAAAAGACTTCCAAGACTATCCTGGCGTTCTATCTAAGTAACTCAAAAAGAGTACTCAGGTTACTTACTGACAGATTATGAGCGTAAACTGGTATCTTGTGTTTGAATTAAAAGTTTACAGACGTGTATAAATTTATTAATGATGATTTATCCCCAAAATGAATCTTAGGATTTTGGGGAGGACTAAACGGGGCTGTTAATTTTTCTCTTACATCACCCATAGCTTTTGATGTTTTACCATGACTGTACATCACTTTGTAATAAAAATATTTCGTATCTCTAAAATATGAGGAATTTTATTTTAACAAGGGAGGATAATTTTCTCTTTCAGAAGGAAGGGGTTTATTCTTTGGAATATTACCAGAAAGAATATAAGAATGCTCTGAGGGCCAGCCCCAGTGGCCTAGTGGTTAAGTTCAGCACGGTCAGCTTTGGCGGCCCAGGTTCCATTTCCAGGCGTGGACCTACAGGGCTCTGTTAGCAGCCATACTGTGCTCACGACCCACGTACTAAAAAGTAGAGGAAGACCGGCACAGATGTTAGCTCAGGGCGAATCTTCCTCAGCAAAAAAAAAAAAAAAAAAAGAATGCTCTGTTTTTCACCTAAATTTAAACACTTTCTCTTCAAATCAAATTGATCCATGTATATATTTTTTGACGCTTGATAGCTCCCAAGTAATTCCCAGGGACAGGTTAGCGATACTGAATCACAGTGTGATGATACTCAAAATGTACAGATCTATAAGAAGGCATCTGAGAAAAGAGGCACAAACAAGTAACACAACATGCCTTGGGGAATTATTTTTATGTCTTATATGTTTTCACATTATAGAAGTCTAGGGTGCTTTACAAAAATATATTCACAAGACTCTGAGCTTGACGAAATATGTTAAAAGCTTTAATATTAAATTCTAGATTCAAATGCAGCTTATAAATTAGAGAAAAATTATAGGAAAAAGATAAATGTTCTTCACGAGTTGAAAACTTAGGGAGTATTTATAAAACTATAGCTTCAAGAATAGCAAATTATTCTGTCATTAAACAAGTGCAGAAAGAAAGAGAGAGAATGATAGATGTAAAGATAGAGATAGAGACATAGATCAAGATCTTTCTGCTTGGGAATTAAAAAAACACAGAAAAATAATACTTTTAGAATGGGAAATGCTCATCTGGGTATGTCTGAAATGTAAACAGTAGTGACGGAAGATCAATAGACACCTTAATTACTTCAGAGTGACTGTGACATAGGAATAATAGTTAACAGTTATTAAAAACTTATTTTATGCCAGTATTAAGGCCTTTTATTTCCTTTAATCCTCCTAAAATCTCCTGAAGAAGGTGCTGTTGTTATCCTGAATTTACCGACTCCGGATCTCATGCAGAGAAGTAATGACTTGTTCTCAAAGTCAACAGTTAAGTCCTACACTGAACTAGAAGCTCGGGCAGCCTTATCTTAGAGCCCACACTGCTGCACACCGTTTGTGCTCAATAAATGTGTGTTGAATGAATGAAATGATGATTGATGTTACTATAACTTAACATTGTATTTCTATTAAAATATAAGATCTTTCTACCAATATTTCAGGTCAATATTGATTCACAAAAGCTATGCACTTTTATTCTACTTTTTATATCTATTTTGCCATAATTAAACAGTTAGGTAA
Organism: Diceros bicornis minor; assembly: GCF_020826845.1. Lineage (NCBI taxonomy): Eukaryota > Metazoa > Chordata > Mammalia > Perissodactyla > Rhinocerotidae > Diceros > Diceros bicornis. The sequence continues at coordinate 8,679,738 of NC_080768.1, forward strand.
TAGATTTCAAACTGTGGAATAAATAACCTAGAAATTCACAATTTAACCATTAATAACATACTGATAAAATTTTTTTTAAAAATTAATACAAATGACCTGAATAATATCTCTCCCTCCCCGCAGAAAATTAAAGATAAAAATTATGAAATCTAAATGAATATAACCTTTGTGGTCTATAAACATGATGAATAACATCAACGATTTCTTACCCGTCAATAATAAGCTTTAAATATCTGAAAGAGGGCATAGGTTCCTCAAGCATAAGTGTCCTCTCAATGTGTCTGAATTCCCTCATGCATCCTATGCTCACTTGACATCAAATAGGCATTTTATGAGATTTTGCTGAGTTCTTAATTGAATGCATAGATGCCACTTAATATTATAAACAACTACAAAAGAAATATAGCCATGAGCATCTATAGTCAGTATCAATAAAACATATTATATTCTCCATATACCATCAGTTTGCCATATTTTTATTCACTCATTCATCTATCTTTCATTCAGTCACACAAAAACCTTTACACTACACTAACATTCACTATATGTCAAATATTGAAGCCACAGGAGTAAATTCACTATTCTAGTGCCAATTTGCTACTCTCTTATTGATTGTTGTTGTATTTATTATGGAATATATTTAAACTCTGACTGAAATAAATACAGGACATTGGTCAGACTACTAATGTAATAAAGGATTTAAATGCTCAAATCTAAGTATATATTTCTGGGCAGATAAAATGTTATTCATATATATTATAAAAAGCTGCTAGATTAGGGGGAAAAAAAGGATTGTGGGGAAGGAATTCCAGCTGCAGAAAAGAAAAAAGAGAATCTATGAGCACCCCTGCAGTTGGCCAGAAATAAATATGACTATCTCAAGAACAAATGCAGATGATTGCCTTTTCTTTCCCCACAGCCTCCAGGGTGAAACCTTAATTCAAACACTAAGAACACCAGAAATAAAAAACAAAATGGATTACCACTTCACAATAGAGCTGCCCATCCACAGAGACAGAAGGTAGATTGATTTTTTTTAGTGATTGCCTAGGAATGGGAGAGTGGGAGGGGAAATGGGCAGTGACTGCTAATGGGTAGGAGGTTCCTTTCTGGGGTGATGAAAAGGTTCTCAAGTTAGATTGTAGTAAAGATTTCAAAACTCTGCCTATATACCAAAAACCACTGAATTGTAAACTTTAAGTGGGTGCATGTTATGACATGTGAAGTATATAAATATAAATCTGTTAAAAAAATAGATGCTGCCAGAATTTTTTCATAAATAATCCAATGCCTTCTAACACCTTTTGCAATACATATATATCTATTATTTTTTTTTTATAATCATCCATATATATTTTTTTTTTTGCTGGGAAAGATTCGCCCTGAGCTAACAACTGTTGCCAATCTTCCTCCTCTCTCTTTTTTTTTTCCTCCCCAAAGCCCCAGTACATAGTCGTATATTCTATTTGTAGGTCCGTCTAGTTCTTCTATGTGAGCCACTGCCACAGCATGGCTACTGACAGATGAGTGGTGTGGTTCTGCGCCCGGGAACTGAACCCAGGCTGCCCAAGCAGAGTGTGCTGAACTTTAATCACTAGGCCATCAGGGTTGGCTCGCAATATTTTTGAAATTTATTTCAGAGCTGTGTCTACTTCCAAAACTGTATTTTTTTAGAAAGTAATCTTTCCTTCTGGATGATCATCAATTGACTCATGTGAAATGAGTTTCCTTCCTGTTATTGTGACCAAGTATTTTTTTCTTTCAACAGTATGCTGTTTTTAATAATCATATTATTTGACTAATACTATTAAAATTTTCAGGTTTTAAATACAGCATGGCTGACTTAATGACCAATGAAAATTAATTTCACTTTCCACTTAATGAAGTGTCAAATTCTTAACATTTGCAATGAAGCCTCATTAAAGGTAGTTTATCTAGGGAATAAAATGCAATGATGTAGAATAATATCAGACTATTTAATTATAAAATCCTTACTTAACAGTGTGAAAAAAAAACATCCTACGTGTCTCAATGATAAACTTTAAGTAATAACATGGATTTCTTCTGGAAATAGGTCTTCTATTATCAGAAAACAGGCAGATTTTTTCCTAAACAGTCTTCTATGTATCCAAAGAAAATAACTTCAAGTTTGTTTTTCTTCTCCAACACAAAGTTTTCAATTTTAAAAATCCTAAGCTACTGTTGATTTTAATAGAATATAATCAATATCCCTGGAAGTTCTGCAGTTGGTGTTATTAGACTTATTCTTCAACAAACACTTTTCATGTAGCCTTGTGGAACATGATTTGGGAAATGCTGTTTTAGTCAATAAATATTTTATTTGACCCCTTCATTATTGTGGTAAAAATATGTAAACATAAAATTCACCATTTTAAATATTTTAAAGCATACAATTTTCTGTATTTAGTATATTCGTGGTGTTGTGTGACCATCACCACTATCTAGTTCCAGAACATATTCGCTACTCCTAGAGGAAACTGTGTACCCATTCAGCAGTCACTCCTCATTTCTCCCTTCTCCTCAGTACCTGCCAATGACTCATCTGCTTTCTGTCTCTATTGATTTGCCCATTCTGGATATTTCATATAAATAGAATCATATAATATGAGTCCTTTTGTGTCTGGCTTCTTTCACTTAGCATATTTTTTTCAAGATTCATCCAAGATGTGGCATGTGTCAATATTTCCTTCCTTTTTATGGCTGCATATTATTCCATTGTGTGGCTATACCACATTTCATTTGTCTGTTCATCAGTCTATGGACATTCAGCTTGTTTCTACCTTTTGGCTATTATTTTAGCACTGGTCTTTTGTCAGCACTGGCCTTTTAGCAGTTCATTTTGCTTGCTTTTCAGAAAAATATAGATGCCATGTGATATGTTTCTTTCTAAATTACAAATTAAGAGAACAAGAATATAAGATTTGGGGAAATTTCTTTTTCTCTCTAAACAGGAAGAAAACTTTTTTTCCATTCAAGACCTCACCCTTCATATGCCAAACATAAAATGAATACCTTCAATGAAGCATGAAACTCAATGAATTTTAAGGATATAATAAAATATCAGGATTGATAGCCAAGAACCTACTTGATATATCAAGTTGGATATCTTTATACATCGCAAACTTAACATGTCTGATTTATTTATCTGCATCTCCCTCGGCCTTCTCCATTTCTATAAAATGGCAACTCCATTTATCTGGTGACTCAAGCCCTAAGCCTGGTAGCCGTTCTTTTTTTTTTTTTGTGAGGAAGCTCAGCCCTGAGCTAACATCCATGCTCGTCTCTTTGCTGAGGAAGACCGGCCCTGAGCTAACATCTATTGCCAATTCTCCTCCTTTTTCTCCCCCGAGCCCCAGTAGATAGTCGTATGTCATAGTTGCACATCCTTCTAGTTGCTGTATGTGGGACGCGGCCTCAGCATGGCCGGAGAAGCGGTGCATTGGTGTGCATCCGGGATCGGAACCCAGGCCGCCAGTAGCAGAGCGTGCACACTTAACCGCTAAGTCACGGGGCCGGCCCCAACTGGTATCCATTCTCAGCACAGTTTTCTCTCTCATTACCAATGTAAATTCCATCTTCACATCCTGTGCATTCGATGTGCAAAACAGCTTGAACTCTTTCGCTTTTCTTTATTTCCACTGCTGCTACACGAGACCAAGTCACCATCACCTTTTATCTGGACTGCTCCCTCTTGTCTTGACCATCACAAATATATTCTCTACCAAAAAGATTGGAGGGATTCTCTTAAGAATTTAAATAAATTATGTCACTCCCTTGCCTTAAACCCTTTGGAGGCTTTCTGTTACCCCTAAAATAAAACCCCAATCCTCAATACAACCAATCAGTCTCTCTATTACCTGGACTCTGACTTGCTCCACAAATTCATCTGATAGCACTCCCTCTCTTCCTTATAATACCCCATCTACACCGGCCTTTTGTCAGCATCCTCCCTGCACTGCATTGTTCTAGAACCTTCCCAAATGCAGTTTTAATTCTCTCACTGTCACCTAATAACTCTTCACTTAACTTTCCAGTCATTTTTCAGGCCTCTACTCATATGCCATGTTCTCCAAACTACCTTCCAACTCCCCCAATCAAAATTAGAGTGTCCTAATGCTTCTCCATTGAAATGAACTTAATTAATTGTGTTCTTAGAACTTAAGGTAGTTTATTACTATATAGTTATTCTACTGTTTATTTGTTTAATCTCCCATTCCCACAGTAGACTGTAAACTCATTGGGGCTTTTTATAGTAAGAAACAAATATCCCTCTTTTAAGTAATACGATCATATATCAGTTCATTAAATGTTATTCTTTGGTCTCTAAAAAAGTTAACTAAGATGTTTCAGAAATGTTAGAAATTAGGCACAGGGTTTTCATTAACTTTATTTTATCCCTTGAATTTTATGGATGAAGAAAATAAAACAGTGTCCAAGGGAACGGATGCTGCAGAGCAGCAGGTCAAATTTTGTTAGAGAAACAGTGCTCGGTAAAAGAAGCCTCTCTCTGGGGAAAAAAAATCTGAAAGGATGTCAATCCAAATTACATGAGTGATTTCAATTAAAGCAATTTCAATTTATGCTAATCAGTTGAGTTTTGGTCACTAGCTTCATTTTTCTTCCTTTTTTTTCTTTTTTTCGAACTCAGTTGCACTTGATTGTCTTTAATAGATCAATATGTAAGTGAAATAGACTCAAATCCACCTAATATACTATCATTGACGCAGTTCTGACTGCCCATCACGTTTCCAATGGTGTATTAGGATATCAGTGTGTCCACTCACCCTTTACCTCTGAGTTTGCTCCTCTGATCATAACCTTTTTTAGCAGTTAATCAACCAAACTAGTTGGCTTTCTGCCATTGCCTTTCAGGGCATGAAGAGAAATGCAGTGAGAGGTAAAGACTGCTCTTCTCTCTTCTCTTTCTTTTTATGACTAACGAGTCTAACACAGTTTCTTGAAATAAAATCAATCAGAACTGTTTAAATATTCAGCGGGCACGTCAGTTCTCCTGAAGACACATACCATTCTTTCAAAAGAAGTTAGAGAATTTATCAAAAGGATCAAGGGCTACAGAGGGAGCGGCTTTTTGAAAGCCAAGATTCAAAATCTGCCCCCTTTTTGGCAGAATAGTGCTACATATGTTGTGATGAGGTGACACTCCTGTGGGGGACAGGAAGATGCCTTCTCTATACATGAAAATTGTTTGTCATCTGGCCAAAGAAAATGTGTTTGCACGACGTACAGCAAACCTTTGCCAAAATCAGACCCCCCTGACTGGGTTGCTTCATCAATCAAACTTCAAAAGAGCCTTTACAAATTCACTGTCTAGCTTTACAAACCAGAAAACAAACACAGTTTAGAAAATTTATTTTCTCAGAGGAATTATTTTCACTTCTTATTTCTTTTTTATAGGCTATTTCTCATAAAATCAACTGTGTTTCTATTGTGCACCATCAAATCAAATACACGGCTGTCATCAAGGCTTTGGTCATTTGAACAATAATGCACTTGAGGAGTTTTGTAATATTCTTTCTATTTTGTTCATTACATTGACTAGCTAGATAGTTTGGGTTTGCTGAAATATATTCATCAGACACAGGCTTGGCACCCATGAATTCGCACTTGTAATAATGATATAGAGTGGATGGTTCACTCTAGAACATTCTAAGGCCTCCAGGGCTCTACCACTGGGAGAAAATATAAACCCTTTGTATAGAAGATATCTAAGATGCAATATATTGCAGATACAGGAGAACCACGTAGTCTGATTGGGAGATTCAAATGGATATCACATTTTTCAGGAGGTTAAGGGTTACAGCATTTAGTTTAGCCTTTTCCAAAATGGACAGTATTTTTATATTCAACCCTCCAACTGAGATAAAAACACAGCTAAATAAGAGCTTCCTTTAAAAACAACAATATGCTTCATGTTTATCTAGAAAGTGGAAGAATTTCTATTTTAATTATCACCTGATTTTGAATTACTACTTGATTACAACTTGATGGTGCTCAGTTAGCCAAGTATAATTCTAAGAAAGAGCTTTCAGCTGATTAAGATTGGGAATGATATGAAATGCTCAAAAGTGGTTTAAAAAAAGGCTCTATTTTTAGACTGTGAATGTTGCATTAAAAAGTATCAAGTATTCTAGAAGGAAGTATCGCAGCAGTTTTGTGTCACTGATTAGACAGATTGTGACTTCCAGACTTCTTCCACTGAAAAAATATATAAACTCTGTAGAAGTTGTTTTAGATGCCACATATTACAAATATAGGAAAAAGAGGTAGTGTGTTGGGGAGATTCAAGTGGCTATTTCATTTCTTAGGAGTTTAGGAGATGCCAGAGCAATGAGGAAGGAGAAAATAAACAAAAAAATTTAGTTCTATGCAGTGACTAAACCCCAAGAAGATGAAGGAGATATAATGACGGCCAAGTAGAAAGGGAAAAAATGATCTATTGCCTACAAACTTAATTTGTAACTCAATGAAAGTAGCTTGTGCATTTTTAATTTTTTATTGTGCAATATACTGCACTTTACATGTATTACAAAAGTTGAGTCTAAATATTTAGGGACTATTTATCATTCTGAACATAAATATTTAGAGGTAGATATAGACAATTATGTGTAATGCAAAAGACACCAAGGTACTATTTGAAAGATAGTTTTTAGAAATATCCATTAGATTCCTACATAATAGAAGGTTCATTGAAAAGCAGTTCATTAACTGAGATTGTGTATTATCTTACCTTCAAACAATCTTGGGTTTAAACCTTGACTTTCCAATGAAAGTGTGCAAGGGAGTAGCAATGGGAATTTGGAAAAACCACATAATCTTTCAAAGCCTCAGCTAGAAAATGGGGATCATTTTCCTTACCTTATGAAGTTAAATGAGATAATGCACACAAATACTTCTTAGAGTGTCTAACTGAATTAAGCATAAAAAGGCCAACCTGGGTTTGACGTTTGGAGAGAACGAGACAGACCAGTAAACAAGTTGCGTAAAGGATAAAGATGAGTTTACAGTTACAAGTGAATGGAAATCTCCCCCGTGCCTCTCTGTGCATCCTGACGGTTCATTCCATGGTCAGTGACCCAAACAGCACAGAGTAAGGTCTTGGCCAGGTCTGAGGAGTCCAGGGCTGCATGTTGACCAACTCTGAGACCACAGCCTATAAGAGGGGCGAGGACAGCACTCGAGGATCCACCACTCTCCAAGCAAATTATATATTCCCACATCTTATTTCTTAATTTGTCCTTGGACCCAAAGAAAGTCTGGCCATGGACCACCACACTTATAGTAAATGCTAAACTTGTCTGCTAACTGTTTTCATTCTGTTAAATTTTATATTTCTAGTTTTTCTTCCAGTGGAAAATTAATGTCCAGAAAATATTAAACATATATTGAAAGTTAAGAAAAATGTTATATAGTCTCAATAGATTAGCAGTCTCATCAAGTGGCTGAATTTTATTTCTAAGTGACATTCTGCTAGAATATTCAAAAAGAAGAATAGCATGGTGAATGTTACTATTTGAGCACTTTTGGCCTATTATCTTCACTTTTAGGTATTATGAAAGAGACACCAAGATCCTTCAACAGCCAGAATGGCCGCCAGTCTGGCCTACCCTTAACCTCTTAGCTCTTAATCTCATCTCTCTGCAGCCAGAGTGACATTTCCAAAATGCTAACTTTAACATTATCACTTACGTTATTAACACCTTTTCTAGGAGGTTTTCCATGCCTCATTTCAAGTTTTCTAGAATGGCTCATAAATTCCATTCTGTTTGGGCACTTACTTAGCTGTCTCACCTCATCACTCATACTTTCTTCTCTGCACTCTATGCTCTCATGATATTGAATTACTTTAAATTCACTTTCTTCAGGATTTTACATGTGCTCTATTTGTGCTAGAACAACCTTCCCCTTCAAAATTTTCCTCCGTGGGTCCTGTCTCTGAAGACTGAGCTTTGACCTCCCTGCCAAGTCCCTGTCCTTCCCACTCATCTCTGACCTCACTCCACAATGCCCCTCTGCTGCATCTTTAATACCTCTCTTTCTACTAGTTCCTTAGCCATAATATCCTTACATGCTCAAATATTACCTACGCAGATTGTTTTTCATCTCTTTACATGGTTTTCCCAAAAGTTATCACCTCTAATAACCTAACTGATTTCTCCCAAAGTGACTTCACCCATGGCACATCCCTTATTCACCAGTATTGAGAATTGCTTCCTGAACTTTCTGAAGAATGAAACAGATGGCAAGGAAAGTCAAAAAAACGCGAAAATATTTAGATTTTTATCTGGATATATATCTAGAAGTTACCTCTCACAAATATGTGATGTTTCTTTGTTCACTCTTGGAGGGGTGTGTGTGTTAAGAACTATTTTATCTATTCCAACCTTTATCACTTTGATTATGGCTATAGTCTCCTAACTTCTGCTTCTTTTATTCCTGTTCATTCCCAACCCCACAACCAGTAAGGCAACCTTTACCAATTCAAATTGGATTTTGCCACTTTCATTGCCTAAGATCTTTCAGTGTCTAAAATGCTTTCATTTTTTGTTCTATGAATTTTCATAAACACCATAGCTGATGTTTATAAAACATAAAACAGATTGAAAGCATGGAAAAAGCAAATAAAAATACAAATACAAATTCAAATAAAAAGAAAATACAATGCCTGTGATTACATTGCAACTGTACAGACAGATAAATCATTTATTTATTCATTAATTCAAAAATGTTTGTTACTGCTATTATGGACCAGTCATGGAGCTAGGAACTGGATGTACAATAGTAAACAAGACAGACAAGATCCCTGCCCTTATTTTTTTGAATAAATGGGATGGTTTTACCTTGACATAATCTAATCTAGTTCACTGACTCAAAACCTCAGTGAAAATCTTACATTCCCTGTTTCAAATTTTTAAGTTAATTTTGTATATCATCATTAATCTTAAATAATTCTTATTCATGTGAGAGGCCACCAGACTGATTTTAGATTCTTGCTTCTGTCCTGTCCTCCTGTGCATTACTAGGAATTGCCTCTTGTATTATTCTTCTGTTCAGTACACATTTGTAGCTCTTCCCAGGTCAACCACAAGAGAAAGGAAAAGGGTATCTTACTCATGAACATTTCCCCCACACCTTCTTGGGGCTGTAGACAGGAACCCTTTCATGTGGCGTCAGCATATCTGTCAATCACAACTTATTATCAGTGACTTGAAATAGGACACTGCTTCTGTACTTATCCTCAGTAAAAGCCAGTTTTTAATTGGGAAGAGAGGGATGAATGCTGAGCGAAAGCCACTTTGAAAGAGGATTTGGTTGGAATAACAGCATCAGGAAAGGTTAAAGCCCCAGGGGGTTTAAAGGATGAAGAGCAATCTGAGAAAAGGATGTTGTCTGCTGGCAGAGGTGTATCACTGGCACAGAGTTCTGTCATAGCCTATGTCACCGGTGTTTCACCCAGAAATGTCACCAGCAGATTGCAGAGGAAGAAACTTCAGCCTATCCTAATCCAAATCGCACCTGTTGAGACTAGCCAACCCGCTTTCCTACCATTGTGCTGAGTTTGAACCTCAGATCCTCCTTAATGGGCTTCTATCCACAAAAGTAAAGGCAAAAGGAAGAGACATCACACAGAACAGACTCTAGTCTCACTTTCACAGTCTCTTGGGTTAGCATCCATCTTCCTTTTTTCTATTTATTACACTGATCCATAGATTTCCATAGTTTTCCTCTCTACCTATTAGGTATATACTGAAAAAGAAAGACAGAGAGATAAAGAGAGAAGGATATTCATCATATAGAAGAAAACATAATCATCTACTATTCAGAAATCAAATGGAAGCAGAGAAAGTCCAATTCATATAAAGTAATGTGTTCACAGATAGAAGCATCCTGAATTTCCTCACTCCCTTGGTCAATAATTCATTCTAGGTCTTAACCAGGGCATTGGAATAAATCAGCATACTAAAAGTCCTTTATGATTATTTAACTAACCAATACTTTTCCATTTGTATATCTTCCTTCAAAACATCCTGGTCCACTGACATTTTTGTGGGGATTCCATACATCTCTATGGACATTCTCCATCAGCTCATATAGCCAAATGTTTACCAGCTGTCTTATATGTTGAAAAACAGTTGAATGGGTTTTCAGGAGATCAGTTTTCTATGTTCAAGGTTTATTAATCGCTACCATCATTATGCCATGTCAAGGAATAAGATCATCATATGCCATTAAGGACTTAGTGGAAAAAAATCTCTATTCTCATAAACTCAAAGCTTAAATAGAACAAATATCTTGCACCGAAATTATCACCAGACTCAATATTTCATCTTTACAGTAATTATAGAAAATAGGAGAGTCTACTTGGCATGATTGGTTGCAAATTGGAAAAGAAATAAAATCTCAACATTCAAATTTAAGGAAACATTTTTATCTGACATAAAAAAGGACAATTCTCAAGATAAATATTGATTTTGTATTTATCAAATGATCTTTAAAAATAACAGTAACACTAATACTAAATAACACTAATTTGATACAAAATGCCATATGCCTATTATGACATTTATGGGAAAAATTAATGGAATTGCATTTGAATTCCTTAGAGAACAACTGAAACCACAATTATATGTTAATGAATTGAATAGGGAAAGAAACTCTGATTGGCTTATCACTGTGCATTGTTGGATAAGACCTCGGTACCTCAGAGTCCTGCCGTTTCCATAGAAACCCAGCAATAGCTAGTGTAAAAGCTACAGTCACCACCAGACAAAGGCCATGTCTGAGTTTTCATTTCGGTACACTGAAATCTGAAGAACAAAGCCTTTATCTTTAAAAACAGAAAGGAAAATTTTCAATATGCTAAATGTCAAAACCAAAATGATATACCGTTTCACAAATATCTTTAAAAATAAATCCCTCAACAGAAATTAATTGGAATGGAATAAATAAAATTCCCTTAATTATTTCTTTAATCCACATATCAAAGTAATGAAACCCAATTCTATCAAGATTGTTGCCCAACATAGCTCGAAGTTCATCAGCAAAATTGAAAATCCCAGTTGTTTAATGTCCATGAAGGACAATCAAGGTTTGTGGACTACAGTTCTGTTAATATCACTGTTTTCAATTTAGATATCTGCTTAGTGAAAATATGATCCCATTAGTGTGTATGAAGCCAAGTGAGGAGGAAATTTGCATTTGAGTTTATCTTTTGTTTCCCTCTTATACTGTACCAAAAGTCCCTCAAAAGGTCAGCAATTAACCATTGGGTTAATAACATAGTATCTAATATAACTTACCCTGGTAATTACTCAAAAGTATTAATAAGCTTATTCATTTTTTTCATATAAAATCTAAATCCATCAAATAGCATGTCATTAGAGTCCCCTCCCTATCCAATCTATAATACTAATACTGAAGTACTTGAAATATATGTTCACAAAATGGAGACATTAATACAGTCAAATAATAAAGCCAATTTAATTAACTTAAAAAAATTGATATTTTATTTTGGCATAGAATCCAAAAATAGAGAAGTTCCAAGGAGAAAATGAAAACAGTCAGGCACTGAGATTTTCAGATAAAACAATTTAAGTAATGAATGAACTTCACAAATATTTTATGCAATGAAGAGTATCATAAATAACGCTAAGATCTTTGTAACAACTGAACAATAGAGCAAAGAATACATGTCAATGTCAACATTGGATCACTAAACTACAATCAGTTAAAAAAAAACTCATGTTACAATCACGACTGTCTAACAAACGGCATTTTTAAAAGGGAAACAACTGACAAATCACTAAAAAAAAAGATAGGTAAAACATAGTTATTTTCTAATCTCTGAATTTATAAAATTGATGATACATAAAAAAATACATTCTCAAACACTTAATAATAAATTGAATTTTGTTCATTGATTCATTGTTTTAATTAAGAAGGTCCATAAAATAGTTTTTGTTTTTAAGTTAACCTGATGATCCCAAAATTGTGACCAGACCATATTTCAACATGAATGCAAAATAAAATCAGGCTATAAGGTGAGCCGATTTATGTAGTGCTTACATTTTTATTGTCTCTCTTATATTCCTGAGTGTGTAAAAGCTACCATGACTGAGAAGGCTCATACCTATATCAATTTTAATGTTCAGTTAAAACATTTGGAAGTATTTATAGTTGCTCTAGAACTCTGCAAGGCCATATAAAAGTAGTATTGCCAACATATTTGCAGTTAAGAAATATCTCTGTGCCAAACAAACAATATTACCCTCACAAAATTTCAAAAAGTTGAGGAATCCAGACTCAATTGGGTATAAAACACATATCTGAGGAGGACCCCAGATGTTTTGTAGCCACTGAAGGACATGAATGCGAAAAGACAATGTGTTTTCTCTATTTCTAAGATTCCTACTTAAAAAAATCAAGGTAAAACAAGCAACACTTCTATAATGGCCTTTCTCCAAAGTCATGCCCAAAAAAGGAAAGTGAGGACTCTGATGTTTAGCATATCTATTCAGGATTTTACTAAACTCTCCAGATTTCTCCATTAACCCAAATGCCATTTCAGCCTGCTGGTAATTTTTAATCCTCTGCTGTCCACTACCAAATATTTTCTATTTCAAAATAATGTGGAAAAAAATTGACACACTAAAGGAAAAAAATGACGGCTTCCTTCCCCAAACACCTTGCTTTCATATTCCTTTAAAGAACATGTAAAGGACTATCTACTGAATTTCAAAACAAGAGAAATCAGGAAAACTTCTGATGATATAAAAAAGCGTACAAATTATTGTAAAGCAAATCATGTGTGAAATACACTCCAGAATGTAATCTACTATCTTCAGAAAAGCCAATTAAAAGTTTATGAAAATGCAGCCATTGTTTTCTACCATCTTTGATCAACATGCTGTGAAAATCTAAGTGATAAATCTATAAATCAGCCCAATGGGATGAGAGCACACAAAGAGACATTATATTCTATTCCATATAGATTGACATTGGACTAGAACACCAAAGAGGAACGCTTGAGAAAAATGTAAAAATGTCGAGATATACTAACAGACTGACACCAACTTCAAGAAAATCTTCAGGTTATAAAAAGCCAAGGACACAATATGCCTGACATCTTTACTAATTTGTGGTGTGAAAATTACCATAAAAATTGCAAGAAGTTGAAACAGACATTTTTTTTTTAAAGGACAGTAAAAGAGATAGCACTTTGATGAGAAAAGGCTTTTTTAAAAAGAGATCTATGGCAAGACCCTTAGTAAAACATTCTTAGATAAAATTTTCAATTCAATAATATACTAGGCATTATACTAAGTGTCTCTCCTAAAAGTGCCCTGTTTTGAACTGACTTACCCCCTGTGTTAAGTCAATTTATATGTAAATTCTATGGAGAATTAGGTTAATGTGCCTTTTTCATGTAACTGACAGGAAGAGCACGTGTATCTTGCCACTTGGCTTCTAAACAAAGACCTAGCCAACCTTGATGTGAGGAAGGGAATCTGGAAGGAGTAACAGAAACTCAGACTCTGAAAGAGCGAACTGTACTGACTCATGATGTCAAAACTTGAGCTGCTGCCAAAAAAGTCAGGTGTGTAAGGGATCTCTGAGCATCTTTTAACTTATTCAGTCTCTAATATATTCAAACATTGATCTCGGAAGAACGACAAGGGCTAGCAATAAGCTGCCCTGGGAAATCAATTTCATGAAGAGGAGGAGTAAGAATTTCCATCTGAATAATATTTAGTTTCATTGTATATTAATTTTCTAACAAAGTTTTCATTTCCTTACTAAAGGTTACCATTCAATTTCACATTGACATATTATGTATCCATCCCCCACCATGATATCTAAAACCTGTAATATATTTTAATATATACAAAGGAAGAGGTATGTAAAATAAGTGGACGCCCTGAAAACAAAGAGAAAATAAGAGTATATGCATTGAAATGATGAATCCAATAGTGATGTAAGTCTACAAACCACAGATTGTCAAGGCCTATGCACCCAGCTCAAATCCAACAGCAAGCCCTATTTGGAGAAATTCTAATCTTCTCCAAAAGCAAAGAAACAAAGACTATATATATTTTAATAACAACATTTATAAGTTCCCAACTTAATTTTTTATTTTCCAAATAACAATGGATGCATGGGTGGGGGAAGACAGAAGCAGAGAGGAGGATAAGTAAACGCAACATAGTGAGGCCAGCTGTTGTTATGGAAACAGTCTTTGGAAGTCTATAGGCTTGTGTTTGAATTCCAGTTCTGGTGATTATTAGCTATGAGACTAGATTCAAGAACTGGCCTAATATCCTAGCTAGAGATGATGAAGATCATAGGTTTATTTAATTGTCTTTATGAAAAATAGCACCAAGTCTTTCAGAATCTTTGCAAATGGGTTCAATATTACCTAGTATTGAATATAGAATAGGTAAAATTACATATCTTAGTCCCTATCATATAGTAGGCACTCAATAAATTATATAAGAAATATATTTTTTATTATATAAGAAATATATTTTTGGGGCCAGACCCGTGGCACAAGCAATTAAGTGCTTGTGCTCTGCTGCGGCGGCCCAGGATTTGCTGGTTCGGACCCTGGGTGTGCACCGACGCACTGCGTGGCAAGCCATGCTGTGGCGGCGTCACATATAAAGTGGAGGAAGATGGGCACAGATGTTAGCCCAGGGCCAGTCTTCCTCAGCAAAAAAAGAGGAGGATTGGCAGATGTTAGCACAGGGTTGATCTTCCTCCCAAAAAAAAAAAAAGAAATATATTTTTATTACCCTAAACATGAAGTTATTTCTCTGTATAACATGCAATTATGACAGAGGGAACAGTCTCTTCTTTATTAACTTAGTACAAAAAATTATAATACAAATTTTTTCTACAAGATTCCGTGAGTATATCTATTTGTAAGTTGCAGGGTTAGATTTCATATTTTGTAATTAGTAATGCAATTGTTAATTAGAAAATATCAAAACATTGCAAATCTTAAATATAATTAGTTTTCTAACAGTATATTAAATTAGCATAAATGAATATGTTAAACTATAATCTTAAGCCATTGCTTCAATATTATTAGAATTCAATAATGTGTCCAATGTATTATCTACATATAGATGATGAAGACCACAGGAGTTACTCACTTTTCTTAGAGAAAAAAAGATCTCATTCTGGAGTAGGGAAACTGTGAAGAATAACTAACGAAACATTTAAGTTCTTCACATGACACCATAGCAATGATCTTTGCTATACACTTTACATATCATTGAGAACTACCCCAAAAAGGACAGTTTGATGTTTAAAAGAATGTCTTTAATTAATCCATTTGGTATTTATTGAGCAGCAACCATGGAAACTACTGTCTTTAGCATGTACTTATTTTCTCCCATTTATTTCACTGCATAAAGGAGCAAAGATCTAACCCACTTACCTTTCACTACTCCTCAAATTCAGCGCTACTGGACTCCCAGCTCAGAAATGTCAGAACACAACTACAAGACTGCTAGGGCAGGCCCAGCAGAATTCTGTGTTCTTATAGGATCAAAGTTTCCTGGGGGAAAAATCATCCTAAAGTAATGTGAAGCATTTAATCTGGGCTATAAATATTACACTGATCATAAGAGGCTTGGAATGATATTTATAATTCAAGTTTGGTATCTGCCACTGACATTTATCCAGTAGTCCAGGTCTACTGTGTTTCTCCAACTAAATATTTAAGATGATGACAAAGAACACTCTGTAGAGCAGGAGAAAATCAAACACGACAGAGATTTCCTTATTAAAGACTCTTCCATTTTTTTCCACTTAATATGGCATAGTTGACTACTATTACCTAATAAATCTTTCTCATTCATAACATATCTATCTATTATATATATAAAATATAGCATAGTTACTATATATAAAAAACTATCATTTATTATATAATTATAATATATGAATATATCAATATATAAATATCATATATTAATAGCATATAAACTGCCATATAATGATGCATAGAATTATAATATAGAAACTGTTACATTAATTATACAATTGGAATAAAATTAATTCTTTATTTACAAATTTATTATATAACATTTTTCAGTAACTGAGGTAAAATCAGTCTTACAAAGTGATATTCCAGCAAAAAAAAAAAAGTTACTAGTAAGCTATCAAGTTCTCACAAATGTTGGTCGAAATGATGGCAGAGTAGTTTCACACTATCTGTGTACCTCTATCTGTATCCTCACTCTCTCTGCTTGTTTATCTATCCCCGTGAACACCACTGATATTCTCATGATGTTGCCGGTTACAGCTCACCGAGCTTGGTGTAATCACAGCTAACCATTTGACATATAAGTCTCTGTAAATATTCCCCTGCCTGCAAAAATATGTAAAAAGCATGATGCATATGGAGAATGATTTCTAACTTGTTTTGGTTTTATAATGTATACTGGACATCCTCCCAAATCACTCTATGCAAAGTATATTCCATTGTAGAGCTTAGGATATTGGGTAACCCTCTAGTGGTTCCCAGTTTAGTTGGTGAGTTTTATGCGGAGCAACATGAATGAGTGTTTGCCATGAGGTACTGTTCTAGCACACTTTCTCAAGTTTCATGGCCCTCGGGAATATATGCTACCCTCACAAGCTAAATCAGGGGCATTCTGTTCCACACATCTCTGGAAGAAAACACTGAAGATCAATTAACAAGATTTAGAAGAGTTTTCTATTAAACAGAATAAAAATTAACAACTCTGTGGGGTTTTCTTCCCTTTGGCAGCAAATCCACAAGTCTTGGCAATAGTGTGAATATGTTGCCTAACCGGCTAGTACTACATATATTCTTAGTAAGGAAACATAAGGGTAAAATTGTTAAAAGGAAATAAGGGGAAAACTACAAGTTCAAAATTAATATGCTTTATGAAAAGAATGACTTCTTTTAAAAAAGATAATAGATTTGTATTCATTTTGCAAAACAAACAAAAACTGTAATAACATATAATAACTTAAAGGTGGCAGTACGCTCAGTGGAAAGAACATTTTGCAGTCAGAAGAAATGGTATCTTAATCCATACTCTAACTTCTTTTGTGTGTGTGTATGTGTGTGTGTGAGAGAGAGAGAGAGGCAGATTAGCCCTGAGCTAACATCTGTTGCCAATCCTCCTCTTTTTGCTGAGGAAGACTAGCCCTGGGCTAACATCCATGCCCATCTTCTTCTACTTTATATGGGATGCCGCCACAGCGTGGCTTGATGAGTCATGCATGGGTCCATGCCCGGGATCCGAACCTGCGAACCTCAGGCCACCAAAGCGGAGCGCGAACTTAACCACTATGTCAGCGACCAGCCCCCATACTCTGACTTTTGATGGATTACAGATTACCTGCGTGAGCTTCAGGTTCTTATTCTGCAAAAGGAAGTGCACATGTACAAGAGCACGGCTTTCTGTTACTTTTGTTCACCCCAAGTGTCTGGCACAGGCTAAGCACTCAGGTATCTGTTGAACGAGCGAATAGCTATAATGCAGGTATAGTGAGAATTAAATACTATAGTGTAAACATAAACATCAAATTAGCTCATGTTTTCTGATTAAGACCTACAATATCTGGATACTACAAAGCTTTAGATAAGCAAGAAAACCAATTTCACAATCAGCCAACAAGGAGTTCCCTACCTCCAAAATAAGCGAATTTGTAATCACCCATCTAGAATAGCATTGTATTTGATTCAATGGATACAATACCTTTGAATGGATACAACACTTGTAGATACCTTTCTACGGCAGGACTAAGTCAAAGCTTCAGTTCTAACTACTAGACTAGTCAGGTTAAATGATAACACCAGCACAAAAGACTAGCACGTTGTCGAGGAATTTAGGAACCTTAGAAAGTATATGCTCCATCAATTGGAAGGGCAAGATGTTCAGAGATACAGGAAATGAAGTACATAGTTCCTCACCAGCAATACCAAATGACTCAGAGTTGTGTAAAAACAGCCTATAAATGAAGCAGAGAGCCTCAGGGACAGGAATAAAAAACCAAAAATAAAATAAAAATGACAGCCATCGCATTGACTTGTTTAGTTTTAATAACACCAGTCAAATAACACTCCCAGTGGGAAAATAAGACCACATAAGCACATAAATTTTTCTATCCAAGACCCAAGTGGCAACAAGAAATCCAAGTGGTTTATTTGGATGCCCTGAAGAAAGGAAGGGAAGGGATGGGAGGGGAGGGGATCCACAGCTCCTCTCTCATGTTGACCAAAAATTATGAAGCCAGAACAGGAAACATATTTCAAGTATTGTCACTGACATCTTAATATCCGGATCTGAAATTAGTCTCAACCTCAACCACGTCAAGCTTCTTAAAACGCCTTCTTTTTTGAACTTCTATCTCACTGCACTAACTAATCTTCAATATAATTTTCTGATACCTTTGCTATCTCTTTTCCCTCGTTTGTCCCTCATTTGTCTGCTAAATATGAGCATTCCCTGAATTCGGTCCCTTCCTCAATCCCTTTCTTTCTTTCTTTCTTTTGTTTTTTTGAGGAAGATTAGCCCTGAGCTAACATCTGTTGCCTATCCTCTTCTTTTTTGCTGAGGAAGATTGGCCCTGGGCTAACATCTGTGCCCATCTTCCTCTCCTTTATATGTGGGACACCTGCCATAGCATGGCTTGATAAACGCTGTGTAAGTCCGCACCAGGGATCTGAACCCTCAAACCTTTGGCCAGCAAAGTGGAGCGCGCGAACTTAACCGCTATGCCACCAGGCTGGCCCCACAACCCCTTTCTTTTCGTCTCTGATATCCTCCAACCCAAACCTTTAATTAGTGTCTCTATGCAAATTATTCAAATTTCTTCATTCACAAGCTTGTTCTTTCACTTGAGATTCATTTTCACATTTCTAAATGCTTTGGACTTTCCACATGCGGCATAACATAGTCATCTGGATGACCATCCAGTGCAAACTCCCCACCTAAAACCAAACTCACCTTTGAATTTATAGTGATAGGCCCATCAGTCACCTGGTTACTAAAGATCAAAACTGTGTCATGATTTTGGTTCTTCACTTTCTTATTCCCTCTACATCAAATTGGTCATCTATCAAGTCCTGCCGGTGCTGTTAGCCACTGTCTGTCCAGTCATATCACATCCCTATCATTCCATTAACATTTTGATTCTAAAATAGATATGTAGATAGCTGCAACCACTTCCTTAATGACCTCAAATCTCCTCTCCAGTATACACTTCTGAATTCTTTTTTTTTTTTAAGCATGGCTTTAAATACAGCTCCCACTTTCGTAAAGATTCAAAGGTCACATCGTATAATGAACTTGAGCAGAGGAGCAAGTAATGGAACATCTCTAAACTTCAAGTTTCTCAACTATACTACGTAAAAATAATAATGGCATCTCTCTCATTGGATTGTTGCAAGGAAGATAGCAAGGCTCAGTAAGTGCCAGCCATAACACACATCATCATTTTTATTACCAAATTCTGCTGCTAGAGTCTAAGAAGTTTAGGCTAACATCTTCCCATTATCTGACCCCGATTTGATTTCACAGACCATTCTTCCATAAACCGTGGGATAACAAAGAAGAGATTTTGAGTTTCTCAAAATTCTTTTTCCTTACCCACCTGGGGCTTCCACTAAGACTGTTTCTCTCTCACCCATTTCCACCTTTCAAAATCTTAACTATCCTTAAAGTTTCACAAGAAAAGAATCACCTTTGCAGGGAAGCTCCCTGAAATCCCACCTGAAAGAACACTAAGAAAATCATACCAGCCTTGTAAGGTGAAGACATAAATTCATATTTATGTCTCCCTCCCCTACTGAGTCACCTGTTCTTTAGAGATGGAAATAATGCTTCGTTTATCATTGTATTCTTGATGATCCTTGGCTAAACAACATAGCAAATTAATAAAACTCAAGTGCAGTTATACTCTCCAGCCTACATAAATTCA
Organism: Diceros bicornis minor; assembly: GCF_020826845.1. Lineage (NCBI taxonomy): Eukaryota > Metazoa > Chordata > Mammalia > Perissodactyla > Rhinocerotidae > Diceros > Diceros bicornis. Next base: position 8,699,742 of record NC_080768.1, read on the forward strand.
TTACGTTTGATTAACCAGAAGAAGAACAAGTCAAACAAGAAAGAGCACTTTATTATCTGAGAATATTTGCAATTATGGAAATTATAGATAAGTTGTATAAATTACATTATTTGCATATAACTTAAGGAATAGAGCTGATTAATAAATAATTTTCAAAATTAAGTAGTGTAAATAATTATGTTATTCTCATTTCTACTTTTAATATATAACTACTAAAATGCTATTTACATACAGAATGGATGGTTCAATGACTATCATTCTAAAATAAACATTTATTTCGTTCTGAATACATTGAGTAAAATCAATGCATAATTTGTAATACATCTCTAATACAGATTTGAAAAAAATATATTGCCTTAAATTATCAGCAAAAATGAAAGAAAACTCAGAAAAACTAATATTAATACTAAATTATTTTAAAAACTTTCCTAGTTTAAAAATAGTTTATTTAATTTGCTTCTGCCCTTGTTAGACTTATTAAAATGAGAATTGTTTCGAATTAACTTTATTTCCTTACAAAGTAATATTTTTGTTTCCTTTCTTTTCTATAATAGTAATGTAAAACATAAACCCAAATTATCAAATAATCAGGCATTGCCACGACATCCATATTTTCAGCTGCATAAGAAACCTAACTCAAAAGTAGAGCTTGTTCTAGATTGTCATATCAATTACACCAGTGAAATTTTTTTTAAGAATTGATAAAGAAATTGAACAATTGTGAATTATTCATAGTAAGTGCTGTATATTTCTCTATTTTCTTCGGAAATTTTAAAAATCTTTCTGACTTTAATATTCCATAAATTAAATTCTTTAAGAAATTTGATATTGTAGAAGACCAAATTTAATAATTCAGAAATAAAAATTAGTGGCTTAAAACACTGCACAACCTATCAAAGCACAATACTAAAGCCTAATATTTATTTGTGCCAAATTATATGCTTTAATATAATTACATAAGATGAAGGCATCTTTGATTTGATTTATTAAGATAGAGCTAGTAAATGAAATGCGGGTAGAGATAAAATTTTGTAAACTATATATTTTAAATATATTTTATCGTTTGGTAAATAGATTATATTAGAAATTATGTAGGTTAATAAAGAATTACTTGCATTATATTATGGTCCTCCATTTTGCTACATTATACCATAGCATTTACAGACAAAAATATCGAATAATTATAAAAATAAATTTTATAATTAAAAGTTCACATCTGAGGAGAAAAATCATGATTAATCAGGAGCGTTTCAAATGCATTCTATGAGTGGCATCATATTTGCATAGCCTCAGAGGATCTCTTGGAAATATTTATTAATGGAGGTGGTGATTTTAATATGTTCACAAACATTTTGATAGCACTTCCTCCAGGAGATGGAACTTGAGTGGAGCTCCTTATGGACAGGATGGACTTAGCGACTCGCTTCTAACAAATATAGTGTGAAAAGGGAAAAATAGTAACTTTACAGTGGAGCAACCTGCTAGACAGTATCTTAACCAAGTGATCAGTGTGAACATCACCTCTGATGTACTCTTCCTCAACATCCATAACCCAAGCCAACCATAAGAAAACATCAGACAAACACAAAACCAGGGAAATTCTTCAAAATACTTGACCAGTATTGTTCAAAGGTGTCAAGGTCATGTAAAACAAGGAAAGATAGAGAAACTGTCACAGATTGGAGGAAACCAAGAAGATATGACTAAATGCAATTTAGTATCCTGGAGGGGATCCCAGAACATTGTAAATGACATTTATGAATAACATGAGAATATCCAAATAAATTCTGTAGTGAATTAGATCATATTGTAGCAATGTTAGCTTCTAAGTTTTCATAAATGTACCATGGTTATGTAGGCTTTAGAGGAAGCTGGGTGAAGTTTCGTATTATCTTCGCAATGCTTCTGTAAATTTAAAATTATTTCAAAACTAAACTACTATAGAAAAAATTCATTCCATGAGTAAATAAAATGATCAATGTGAACCCCAATAAACTAGGCAAAAACAGTGTATCATAGCCATTATCATCATTACCATCATGATCTCTAAATATATTTAACGTGTGCGTGTGTGTGTGTGTGTGTGTATGTGTGTAATCATATATGAGCAAGAACAGTATTGCTGGAGGTAAGGCAGTAATAGGTTGTGATAAAGAGCACAGACACTGGGGGTAAATTCCCCAAGTTTAAGCCCTGGAAGGCTGCATTTATCAGCTACAAAACTAAGTTACCAACATCTCCTCATTTCTAAAATAAGAAAAATAGTACCTACATGTAGTGGATAGTCAAAGATGGCCACTCTTGATTTCATTTCCTCTCTTTTTATGCATGCTGCCTCTTATATAGAAAAGTGGGATCTAATTCCCCTCCCCTTGAATCTGGGCTAGCTTTAGTGACTTCCTTTTACAAATACAATGTGGCGGAGGAGAAGTTCTCAGAATTCTGAGATCATAAGAATCATTGCGACTATTGCCTTGATCTCTAAGAACACTTGCTCCTGAGATGCTCCCTCTCAGAAGTCAGCCACCATGCCCTGAGATGTCCAAGTCACGTGTAGAGGCCACACATAGGCGTACTGGCACAGTCTCAGTAGCTCACAGCCAACAACTAGCATCAACTGAGCCCTCTTGGACATTCCAGCCCAATCAAGACCCCAGATGACTGCAGATTGCCTCAGTGTCTTGCAGCTAATATCACACGGAGCAGAATGAATCAGACAACCCACATGACTGTAAGAGAGAAAAAATAAATTCTGTCTTAATCCACTAACTCTGGGGGTAGTTTGTTATGCATTATACTTCCTACAGCTGTTTGGAGAATAAAATGAATTAAGTGCGTCATAAGAATTTTAACAATTGTTATAGTTATTATTCTCATGTCTACCACAACTCCCTTAAAAATGTACCCAAACTGATTATTCATCTAATTCACTTTCTTTTATCCAGAACTAAGAAAGCAATTCTTTTTTTAGCACTTGTATTCATTCTGTTCATAGATTGTCAACAGATGTCACATAGACCATTAAGATGACTCCACTAAAAGAAAATGCCAGATATTAATTTAGAGTTTGAAAAATGCACGCAGATAAATTAGCATTGTACATAAAGACTAATATGATTAACCTACTCATAATTTGGATTAATTCAACAACTAGTTATTGAACACCTGCCAGAAGCCAGTCACTGTGCTGGTGCAGGGGACACAATGGTGAACAAGACAGACGTGGTCCCTCTCCTTGTGTGGTTTGCAGATTCAGTCAAGCAAGAAGGACAGAAAATCACACAAGGAATTATGATAGACTGCAATATATGTTCTGATACAGAAAGAGGAGTAAGATACGAGAAAGCATAGCATTAACCTATGGTTTCCAATCTGTGACCCAAGGCACCTCACAACGCTGTAGCAAATTCACAGGATACCACTGGATATTTTTTAATTTTCAACAGAAAACATAGTAACATCTATCTGAAACTATTGGACTACTATTATTAAGTTAACTATTTAATAAATAAATGTGCAAGGTATTTCTTTGGGCCTAGAGATGCAATGTGTTTCATCAATTTTTCCTCACCATGTTCCCTTGAATCAGTTGAATCCTTTCAATTTACAGTCTTTATCTTGGTCTGGCTCATGTCACCACCAACCTTAGTCTCTTATCCTCCAGTTCATCCTGCACAAAACCTCCAGACTAATTTCACTACAACTGTGCTTTCTCCAACAGAAAATGTTGGAGACCAGACACACAAAAAATGAGACTTAGACAAACCTTCCTTCTTTGTGTTCAAGAAACACATCTAAACTTTACTGTTTAAATGGGGATGGGAAAAAAATCTGTGGTTGTCTTTAAAAGTATTTACTAACCTTTCCAGCTACTCTCTAGACTTCAGCACCTCCCCACGTGAACCTTCCTCTATCAGTTTCCCATCAGCCTATAATTTATGGGGTTTTTTCTTTCATTTTCTATTTCTCCCACTATTCTGATTCTTTGCCTTTGACACAAATGTATATTCAAATCCCTACCATATCAAAGATCAAACCAACACATGAAAAAATAACATCCTTCTTATAGGATGTGACATACCAGGTAATTAAAATATATCTTAAAGCTTTAGTAATATATTTAACATGGTATGAGCTACAGAGAAATACAGCAGAAAAGATTTACCCAAGGGTTTAACTGACACTGCTCTCACCAAAGTTACCCTTGACCTTGTCCTACTGGTCATCACGAGAATGTGATGCTTCTGGCCACTTCATCCTTTGTGACCTCTCTCCTGCCTTCACTCAAGGACACAATACATCCTTTCTAACCCTAACATTCTTTTCCTATTCTCAGTTTCTTTCTACAATGATTTCTTTAACAGTCTATTCAGAGTCCCTTCTAGATCTACAAACACTTTTAGTTTGATTTAATCAACACCAATATCACCAGTGGTCGCATACTTGATAACTTACAAGCACAGAATTCCAATGCAGATTTCTCTCCTAAATTCTGAACCCATACGTCAAACTGCTTACTGGACACCAATCGTCACAGTCAAACAAATTTAATCCATGCAAGACATAATTTTCTGGGAAAAATCTTTTCCTTTTGTTCTTACTTCTGAAAAGAATATATTCATAAACAATATAAAGCACCATTTTTAAACTTAGTTTTTATCCACTAGATTATAGGCTCCAGGAAGACTAGGACTTTGTGTCTTTGTTTGTGTTAGTGTTTTTAACTGCTGTATCCCAAGCAATCTAATTAGAGCTGGCACAAAGTAGGCACTCATTATAAATTTATTAAGTGATGAAGGAATGACTCAATCAATCCAATAAAAAATGAAAAAATATCTTATATAAATATATACCATGAAGTTTTAACGTACAAAAATAGCATTCCTGTCCCTGATGAATGAATGAATCAATTAGTCCAATAAAGAATGAAAAGATATCTTATATAAATATACACCATGAAGTTTTCACTTACAAAAATAGCATTCTTGTCCATTGTTTTACCCTTTTTCTCCCATTTTTTTCTATGCCCACACTCCTCATCTTTCATTTCAGCTTTTCCTTTCCCAGCACATCTCTTCTCCATCTCACCCTCCTTCTCCACCCACTCTTTTTGTTCTTTTGTAGATTTTCATTAATGGGCGTTAATCTAGTCAAAGCAACTGGAAGAGGGGGAGAGAGGGTGTATTTGAATAGTAAAGAGCAAGACAGAGAAGAGACCGGAAATAGAACGGAAAATGAGAAAGGTCTGAGGACAGATCGAAAAGAAGAAACAACAGAGCATGAAAACAAAGATTTTTAACTGACATGTCAGAAAAAAACAAAAGGAAGGGTAAGAGGCATGTGTATTTCCAATCCTGAAATGAAGGAAAACAGGCAATTTTTTCTCAAATAAATATCTTTAAATTGGTAAGATATATTTAGTTCATATTCATTAACTGAAATAACAAATATAAAACAGAAACATACAGACACTGATTTTTTTTTAAATGTAACACTTCTGAGTCATAATGTTTTAAAAGCTTTAACCAAAGCATCATGAGGATAACACAAGACAAAACCTTTGTCCTCAAAACTAGAAAATGTAGTGAAAGAGCCAGTTCTAAAACAAACTGAAGCTACATTTTATTATTGTTAGTCATCATTTGCACAGTAATCAATGAAAATTTTACAGAAGCGTGTATCTATAATGCTACAGATTAACTTCAAAAGTTGATTTTGTTTTTCAGAGTTGATTTTTAAATGCCAGTCAATGACAGGTAAATATTTAACCTAGGCCATCCTTCAATAACTCTTGATGAACAAATAAGACATTTAAATATAGTAAAAATATTAATATGGCTATCTCAAAATTAAATAAACAAAAACCAACACATAAAGTAATAAATTAGAGCTCATAGCTCCAGACAGGGAACTGTAATGAAGAAAGAAAATGGAGAATATCAAATTAAAGTCATTGTACCAACAGTGTTGGTTTCATTTGCACTAAATGGACATCTCATGGAACTAGGGAGTTACCACGTCTGCCCACAGTATGGGTGGTGGTGGATTAGAAGGCATCACGGTGCTACAAAAAGAGCCTGCATTTGAATGAGGCCACCGGGGTTTTAGGCCTAGTTCTATCACTAAATAGTTCCTTAATCCTACACAGTTAATTTCCTTTTATAGAATGAAGATGATCTGTAATATCTCTTCCTCTCAAAAATGTTATAATGGATACTGATTTTTTAAATTTATTTCTACAACAGATTTTTGGAATGATCTTGGCCTATGTAAAATTATTTATTTTTATAGTTGATATCCATATTCTGTTCATTGCTTAATCAAAACATCCAGATTTGAATGTTCATATAGGCATACTAATAAAAAAGAATCAAATTAAAATATGCTGCCTTCAGCATATTTTGATTGTCTTGCCACCTAAACTGAGTTACAAAAACAGTAAATCTGGTATGTCCATTTTACCTTGTCTTTATTATTTTATTAGCCAGATAAAAGCAAGCTAGTTAAAAAAAGAAAAACTTGCTAGATAGTCGATTTCTTTTCCTCCTACCCAAATATTGTCTGAGGTATTGGAAATAAAAGAAAATGAATGGCAAAAAAATATGAAGTGTCCTATGATTATAATAACTTTCTTTCATTTACTATCTCCAAATTTTGTCTTAGGTTAATAGTTATGTACAGGCCAAAGGAATAGAGCTGAAATACAGAAGAAAAAAGATATTAGTAAGCCATATTTTCAGTCATCCTTCAATGATCTGTTTCTCTCGTTAATGAGTTATCCTTTTACCATCTTCCTGGTCCCTAAATTTGGCTGTGGCAATACTGACCAACAAAGGCAGTGCCTGTATGCCAATACGCCAATCCATGCCATCTGCATATGTCATCTGCCATGTGCTTCACGGAATGGTTTAAAAAGGAAAGAGCTAAATAGAAATTACCATTATAGCAATTACATTTGTTCCAAGTCTATTAGTATTTTCTCTAAAAGAATACTTAATATTTTAAGGCTATTTCAACCTTTTCTCATTAAAATCCACACAAAATTGAAAATATATCTGGTAATCAACTAAGTGAATTTTTCAACATCTAGCCTTTGGACATCTTATGTTTATCTTATTAATACTACGTAAATAAATATGGAATAGCACCTTCAAGGCAATGATTAGACATTTCTGTCCATTTTACCATTCTCTAGACAGTTTTCTATTCCCCATCTAGTTAACATCTTCTGAGAGGCACAGCTTCTCAATTTCTGAGCATGTTTAATCGACCACTATGGTTGTCATGCCAACCAACACAGAGAATTCTGAGCTTACATGGGGCATTTCAATACGGTGACCCAATTACTATCCGTCAACAAATTCAGCAGCAAAATAAAGGGACTGATACATTAATGAGATTTATTTCCTAAGACTGAACTATAGAGATGTTTGCAATAAGACTGTCATCAATTTTTTAAATAATCAGAATACTGCATCACAAGTATTTTAATCCTTTGCCCTGGTTATTGCCTTATGAATTTATTTTCTATAAAAAATGTCTGAGGTCAATATATATTTAGCTTCCCTTTTACTACAAAAGCAATGCCACTGGGACACTTACGTATACACGGCCTAAAGATACCGGATTCTCCAAACTGGAAATCACCAAATAGCAAAATTATCCCAATTTTGTATTATAAAATGAAAGTTTATGAAGACGTGGGTTAAGTTGTATACTCGTGTTAACTATTGTTTAAAGAAGTCTTTAGTTCAAAGGCAAGAACAACAAATGCTATGGATTGGAGGACTTTGCAACATGAGGAAGTCACCTATTAATTGCAAAAAAAGATATATTGTTCCTCCTTGTAGAGGAAAAAAGATCAGCAAAAATGCCAGCACTGGGCTGAAAGAAACATTTAGACTAATCCTTTAGATACACAATATGTGAAATGTTTTACCTTCACTTGACCACTTTTTCTTATATTTATGATAATTTGCTTTTGTTATGTAAGAGTGTGTGTGTGTGTGTGTGTGTGTGTGTGTGTGTGTGTGTGTGTGTGAGAGAGAGAGAGAGAGAGAGAGAGAGAAAAGGAGAGAGAATAAATGAGTAAAATATAAATGTTTCTATTTTCTGGTAAATACTTCTATGTGCTTTGAACTACAGATTCTTTGTAATAAAATCCATATAATATAATTCCATATAATGGAATCATTTTATGTGTAGGCTCTATCTACTAGCTAACAGAATACTGATGCTCAGATGAGTTTATTTTACAAATAATATCACATGACAGAAGAGCTTATTTTATAAAAAATAAGTAGAGGAGGCCAGCCCTGTGGCCTAATGGTTAAGTTCAGTGTGCTCCACTTCAGTGGCCCAGATTCATGAGTTCGGATCCCAGGCGCAGACCTACACACCGCTAAGCAGTCATGCTATGATGGTCACCCACATACAAAATAGAGGAAGACTGGCTCAGGTATTAGCTCAGGGCCAATCTTCCTCACCAGAAAAAAATAAATAAAGAAGTGGAGATTAATAAAACGTATGAATAGGAAAGATATTCTAGTTCTAGTAAAGTGACAAAAATGTAATAAAGTTCTTACATTAACTTTGAAAATATTAGCTTTAAAAGGCATGTCTAAAATTAATAGAAAGCATAGCATAGAACTCTAAGTGCATTTCCTTAACATTACAAATAGGCAAATTAAGGTCCTAGAGGTTAAGTGATCTGCCATATGCCACCCAGCCAACTAGTGGCAGCCACATAATTTGAAGCTCACTTCATTATTCCACACGAATTTGCAATTTTCTTGGATGTGCTGTTATAAATATCTTATATATAAAGGAAGATTAATTTACAAAAGACTAATTTTACATGTTTAAAGTTGAACTTAGGAATTGATTGCAATCATCTTAATCCATGGAAGGAAGAAGTTTCTATTATCTCTTAGCTAATAGAAACTACTCATAGAATGATTATATTAAAATGGAAGCACCAATCTAAAACACAAAGGAGAAATATTTACCACAAAATAGGAACATTCATATTTTACTCACACACGTACACATACTCCACAACAAGACCAAATTATTTTCCAAATATTTTGTGGTTTTTCACTATCTTCCTGAAAATGGACGTATTGTCCCCCAACACCTCCCAGAGCATTTCCATATATTAACATCTTTATGGGAAGCATACCTTTTAATCAAATTAATGCCTTGATGTCATAGCCTCTGACTGTATTTATTTATTGATTATACAACCTAAGGAATCTTCACACCACCTAAGCAGTCATCAGTAAAATTAGCGTCGAAACAAAAGAATTTATTAAGGCAGGTAATAATGCTGCAAATAAATGATTGTTTTGCTTAGAGCATAACATTGACTCTGGATGAATAATTTGATCTTATTACAAAAATGTATTTTAGTCTTCTTAATTTCCATCTAGAATTTGGACGCTCATATGTGGACTTTCAATCCCTGTGTTTACTAATAGTAACATATAGCATTACATCATCTGGTTTTGCATTAGATTAAAATTGCCAACAAAAAGCTGAGTCAAATTTGCAGAAAACATTAAGCTCAGAGTGTGGGTTGTACCAAATCTTTTTTTACTCTGGATTTTCCACAGGATATTTGGGGTCCACTTTTAAAAGTTTGCTTAAAAATAAAAAAAAATCAGACTAAGAAATAATTAAAGGAAGAAAATAACCAAAAAGAAGAGGCAATTTTATATAGTCTTTGTTACTGCTCTTATAATACATTTATTTTTAATGCACTTGGAAAATATACCTATTCTTATAAAGATACTCTATAAAGTTTGAAATGGCATTACTTTTTAAAATAGCAACTAAGTTTACCTGGCGTATAGCAGTTGATAATTAAAATTAATGAATATTAGGGCCAGCCTGGTGGCATAGTGGTTAATTCTGCCATGCTCCACTTTGGCAGCCCAGGTTCGCGGTTCAGATCCCGGGCACGGACATACACCACTCATCAAGCCATGCTTTGGTGGTGAGCCACATACAAAATAGAAGAAGAGAGGCACAAATATTAGCTCAGGGCCACTCTTCCTCAAGCAAAAAAGAGGAAGATTGGCAGTAGGTGTTACCTCAGAGCCCATCTTGCTCACCAAAAAAAAAAGAAATTAATGAATATTAGTAAAATTTGGGGTATTAAATTCCACTTTGCTTAATAAATTTATGTTTTAAAATACAATATAAAACTTATTATCCTGGAATTTAACTTCTAATTGTTTAGTATTTAATAAAAAATTATTGCCTATATCAAGGGAAAAATTGAAATCAAAGACAAAAGTATGTGTCGTATCTCCATTTTATTGCATTGGTGTCTTTACTTTTCAATTTTTAAATTATGAAACATTTCAAATATAAAGCAAATAATATAGCGAGCAATTATATATAAATGATATAATGTATGTACTTACAAGCAGTACATTTGTGGGCTTTTAAATACGTTTTTCATTTAACATTATATTTCAGAAAGTAATCCATGCTGAAATATTCTTTGAGTAGTAAAGATCAGTCCATGAGTATGGACTATATTATGGATTCTGGGTAGCCCTCTCCCAAAAATACTAATAATAACTGCCATTCTGAAACATGTTCTATGGCTCCACACAATATGGGATGCCACCACAGCATGGCCTGACAAGTGGTGCGTCGTGTGCTCCCGGGATCCAAGCCTGGGCTGCCAGCAGCGGAGCGCGTGCACTTGAATGCTACGCCGTGGGGCCGGCCCCTGATTAACTCAATATTTACTGAGTATCAATTGTTACCCCATTGTACTCAGAACTTTGAATTCAAAATTAACAGTTCTTGGATTTTATTCTAAAAGGAAAGTATAGAAAGAAAAAAAAGCAAACATAATTGTTAACTCAATGAGCTGAGTGACATTATAGAAATTTACTAGACCTAGAGAAATTCATGGCTTATAAAGAATGTAGGAGTCTGGGAAAACTTCCCTGATGAGGCGTTGGTTGAGCTGTGGCTGGAATGATGAATGTGATTTAACAGATAAGAAAGAAGATAAAGAAGGAAATCAGGATGGGCACATAAGAGGGCATGCCACGCTGAGAGAACCTACTCTACCTTTGGCCCATATTGCTTTGGGCATACTCTATGCACATTGCCCATATTGTAAAGGGCCTGATATGCCAAAATAAGGATAATGAATTTAATCTTACAGCGAGTGAGAACAATGGAAGCCTTTAAGCTACAGAATTCATGAATATACTTAGTTTGAGAAAAATGACTCTAATTAAAATGAGTAGAGATTAGATGAAGAGAAGCACAGAGAAGACAATTGTGCTAGCTTAAGGCAAGAATTGATTAACAGTCTCAGGGCTACAACTGAACAGATGCAGATGAGAAGTCAGAATTAGGAGACATTTCTGAGGTAAAAGCATATGATGACCAATTAGATGTAGATGAAAATGTGGAAGGCATTTGTAATGACCCCTAGACTTTCAGGTTTGGGCACAACATGTATAAATGATGGAACATAAGTGATGGAATCGAGAACAAAGGATGTAGAGTAGATTCAGCAGTAAAATGATAAATTCCATTTGGTGCATGTTACATTTGAAGTCCCCGTGGATATCTGGGGTAGGCAGCCTCTTAGATGGTACTCAAGGATCCCTGCCTCAGAGCACCCATGCCTTTCTGAAATCTCTCCTTGAGTAAGGGCTACATTTATTGACTTCATTCTAATGAATAGAATATGCAGAAGTGATGGAATGTTGTTTCCAAGATTACACTATAAAAGCACTATGGCTTCTTCTTGCATGCTCTCTGGCAATTGCTCTTAGATCCTTTGCTCAGGAGAAGCCAGATACCATGACACGAGGCAACCCTGTGGAGAGGCCCACGTGGTAAGAAGTTGAGGCCTGCCAACAGGGTGGCATGTGAGTAAGCTACCAAACAGATTCCCTCCCACAGGTTGAGCCTTCATATGAGACTGCAGCCATGGCCAACAGCTTGATTACAATCTCATCACTATCTAACATATCGCTCTGTTATTCTCATAAGCATGTCACTGATATTTTCTTACTCATCTATTCATTCACATGTGGATGTTGTGTTAGTTGTAGTCTGTCTCCACTTTCACATCAAAAGTTCCATAACCTAGTCTGCCTTGTTCAGTGATTGGCACATAGTCATTCTAAAATAATTATCCATATATAATCACAAAAATTTACAGATCTGAGGGCTTTTAGCACGGACAGGGAGGCAATATAACATAATGAATGAAAATAATATTTTAAAAGATTTTTAAAAATCCATTTTGATCATCTATAATTTACCAAGCAGCATCAATCGTGTAGGTGATTTACAAACATTATCTCATTTAATAATATACCAATGCAAAAATACAGATATTATTTTTCCTATTTTATGAATGATAAAGTTAAGTCTCTTGATCTGAAGTTAAGTTAGTTACCTGACCAACAACATGGCCAGTATCTGGCAGAGTTGGATTCAAATCCATATTTGAATGGTTCTGGTTATTTCCACTATCTTCCCCCTGGAAGTTTAGGGTTTTTCATTATGAATATGTAAACACTAGGATAAAAGCCATTTGCTCTATTCTATTGCATTAACAAAACTTTTACATTGTGTTTACCAAAAACAGGTCATAATTCAGCAACGATGTTTACATCTGAGAATTCTGGAAGAAGCGGTGAGGTAGAATTCCCAGGGGTAGCGCTGAGGGAAGACATAGTCTTCAAGCTCTTTCATCTGTGCAAGCTGTTTGCTATTTTGTTTTTCAGCTAATGAGCATATAATAAGTTCTAATAGGCATTTCCTTCCCCAGAGCATACTGAACTCACTTTGAGAGTTGTTCTGATCCAAAACAATAACTTCAAGAATTTCTATAAAGTCTTAAACTGTGTTTTCTGTGTGTCAAGCCTCTGTCTTTATTTTTCATAGTGAAATAATGACCTCAGATTCTTAAGGGTTCTCTTCTCTAGAAAAAATACCTAATTTGATGCCATATTCCATACCACTGTGTGAAAAACTGCAAGTTATTTTATTTCTTCTAGATAATATATGTACACTTTAACAGGGGAGTGCAAAAAACTAAATAAATAACTCTATAACGCACGATAATTGGGATCTCAACGGTTACATTTTTTACTTTCCTTTTATTTATTCTATTTGTGAATAAAAAACACCCTGTGATCTTAGTCACAATATTGATAACCAACTATTTCAACTACGTTTATAGCTGGTCTTCATTAGATCTTTCATAATCTCTGACACCAAATTTTTTTGTTTACAATGTTCGTTAATTACTTGGTGAGACTGGCAACAGTATTAATACCAGAAACAATTTATGACAGTCAAGTTTGATGTGGAATCAATGTATATACCCTCCCCTCAAATAATTGAGCTCCTTGTATACTGAATACATGATAACTGTTTTATTGTTGCATTCATTAGCATTTTCAATAACTGTAGGTTTCCCATTTCAATCAATTTCTCCCCATCATCTCATGGTTATAATTTTCCCCTATATCTACTGAATAATCCAGATGGAAGGCTATATATCATTGCACATTTCACAGAACTTTTTGAAGTAATCAAGAGCTTCTGCACATGATCATAGATTTCAAAAATCCTTTTGATTTTCAAAAGCAAAATTTTTGAGTTATTATCCAGAAAGTTCTCATTTTAAATGACTGCATCTCTGACTACGTCTTCCTCTCAGACTTTGGGACTTTGGGATTTCGAATCCATAATATCTTTATTTTGATATATACCTTATAAATCTCAGTTGGGCAATTTACCATGAGTTTCACTCAGTGGCAGTAATCGGCCAAACCAGTGGTTCTCTATGTGTGTTCCTAGGATTAGCAACTATAGTATGTCTTGGGTAAGTGTTTGAAATGCAGATTCCTGGGCCCCAGCCCAGACCAACTGAATCAGAAACTTGAGGTGGGGGGGAGGGGCAACAATCTAGTTTTAACACACCCAAAAATAGATGATACTCAAGCAAACTGAAATTTGAGAACTACTCTATTAGACTATGGTACTGCCTCTCATGTTTAGTTTACAAATATGCATAAATCCCAAACGCACAAAAATAGCACATCCATTACAAAGTACAGTTAATAATCATTCTTCTTTTATAAGTTATTCATTTCTAACAGTTTACAACAAAATCATCACTTACCTCTAGCGAAGTTTGCTGCTACACCATTCAATAATCTTTAAGGAAGCTCAGTTATTTAAACGTGACATTAAGATTATCTTGAAACCAAATGTCTTAATAGTTCTCAATTTACCATTTTAAGGCGAATAAAACTCTGTTTATGACATTTATAACCCAGTTATGTAGGGTGGATAAATATACCCTTTGTAGCCCTGCTCCATCTAACTAGCCAAACAGAAGCACGTGGTTATGGAAGGAAGAAAACTTGCGGAGCTCAGCTTTGGTATAACAATGAGTAATGTGGTCAGTTTCCCTCATCTTCCTTGCGAATTTACCAAACATTGCCTTACCAAAAACATATCAAACAACACAAAAACTCTTTTTAACTATTTTTTGGTAGGGAGAGGGAAGGCAACTTAACGCTTTTATTGACAGTCACAGACAGGGAGTCTGATTTGTGCTCTTCTCAATTGTGTCATTTCCATTAATCTCTTCCACCCAAGTCAATTCTTTGTCAGAGCAAATGTAGCACACAGTTGAAATGGAAAGATTTTTTTTTTCTTTCTGGCCTACATTTTCTCCTTAGAAAATAGTGGATTTCCTCGGGAAAGCAATTTTACCAAGGGAAATATAAAATGCATTTTTTTTACCCTGCTCCAAAAGAGGTATTCAATTTTTGTCTGGTGAATCCTCAGCGGTATTTCACATAAAAGAAAACGAAGGAAATTGGAAATCCTTGCCAGAGGCTAGTTATGAGCAGACAGTTCAAAGATTTCAGTGGCCTAATACATAGTAACATCTCCTTTTTTTTCTTTTTTTTCATTTTGCAAATGGGAAACAACATTGTTCTTTCAACCATGCCCTCGAAACAGCTCTCAGTCTTGTTCCCTGCCCCTGGACATCTTAGGCAGAGCCCACACATCTGGATCCTCAGCTACCCCAGGGAGCTCCAGCCAGCTCTCTTCTCTAGACTCTTATCCGCACCACCCCTCTTCTGAAATATAAATCTGTTCTGTTTTGGACAAAACATATATTCATTTCTTAAATTTTTGACTGAACCACTGTCATTTCTGGGCAGTAGCATTCGCTGGCCTCTTCCAAAACACCAGACACTGGGCTGATGGTCCTTCATGTACCCCTCTCACCCTATGAACTGCTAGAAATTTCCATGAATCTAAGAATCAACTGAAAACAGTTTTGGAACCTCAAGTTATAATAAAGACTGATATTAGCGATACAAAATGAAAGCATATAGAGAATATTGACATTTTTATATACAAAGTAAACATTTAAATGTTGGCATGAGGAGAGGGCTGAGGTACAATAGACACTTCCAAAAGACTTTTATTCATCACCCTAGAATAAGACATATCTTCAAAAATAAACAAAAAACCCTTAGTCAAAAGGCATAATGCAAAACTCTTTTGATAAAAATATGATTCAACTATATTTTCACATTTAGTATTTTTTCATTCAACTTGTTATGATCTCTTAAGTCAGATGGGTTTTTGACAATAAATTTTGAAGAAATTTTTAAAATTTTCATTTCAAATAATATGATCCTGAGAGTGCAATTTTTTTTAACTATATGGATTTCTCCATGGTCAAGAAGTCATTAAATAATTCCAATAAATGTGTAACTTGCGGTGGATGATTAAACATTGTCACAGAGATTGAAGAGGAATGTTATTTGAAATTTTACAAAATGGAAACCTAAATACCTAAAAAGAATATATAAAATATAACAAAATAAAATATAACAAAACAAAATACATGTACCAAAATCTGAGTTAGAGAAATAAATTGCTTTACTTAATCAATGTATGCTAACCACGTGTATCTAAGTCCATTTTTCATAATGTCATATTAATTGTGCTGAATGGAAATCACCTAAATTATGGATGGGACACTCCACTCTCGGGGCCAAAGCTGGTCTAAAACAATTTAGTCCACCCTAGAGCAAGATCAGGTGCATCCAGTTCTTTCCTAACCATTCCCACTTTTTTCTCACACCTAACTTAAAAATTAACAGGTAAAATTATATATCTACATAAAACAAACGGCATTTCATTGTTCTCCAGTGCTGTCCTGCATTATCGTCCTACTCTGAAGTCTAAATTATTGCTTCATAATATTTCTAAAACATAGATCATAAGACCCTTTCAATGAAGGCTTCTGTTTCATGCACAATAAAACTTCAAAACAATCAAAGAGATAATAATAATTCAAGTTAATGTCTGGGTTACATTCAATATTGAAATAGTATGTAATTCTTTGTTCTTCAAGGACCACAAACAGCCTTGCAAATTTTTCTTAAATGATATAAAAAAGGACCACTCGTGACAGAATGGTGTTCAAAGCTTGTAGGAGTTGAGATTCCATTGAGTCACACCACATATATGAAAAATGATTCTGGAGTGTTATTTTATCCAAGGAAAAACAAAACAGGTATTCCACTCTCTAGATGAAAGGACATGCTGTCTACTCTGAGGCAGGCAAAGTAAATCATAGACATTAATTTAGTACTACGTTTAACAAGCCCCCAAAGTCCCAAACAGACATGACCTCAAAAATGAGAAAAATGTTAGCTTTGTCATTATATGAATGCATCAAACAATAAAGTCTCCAAATATTTTGCCAATTTTTGCTAAAATTGAAACTAACACAACAAATTAATAAGCTCACAAAGATTTTGGAGAATGTTTGATAAGCTTACTATACTCCAAGTAAATATAATATGCAAACCTTAATCATGTCATATCATATATTATTTTTCTGTTTTCTATATGGGAATGATGAACACATTAAAAATCTTATAAATGTAGCATGCTCATAGTATGGATATACTAAAGTGCCATTTTTGTAGATCAAAATTGTCTAATATTAGCAATTTGACACGATTCAACCTACTACATCTATAATATAGTCAAATAAGTCACAAATCACACACTAGACACTTAAAAATAATTATTTTAATACCTAAAGGCTGAAGCAAAATGGACATGGATCAATAAATAGAAGACGACGTGCCAGGAACCTGACAGAGATGGAATGCAGTGAGCAGTGGATCTGATTTTTTTTTAATAGAGCATATTAGATGAAAAAACACACTTTATATTTTTAATATTTTAAAAATTATGAAATGTTTGGTGGCACAGAGGCATGGGGAATCCAGCTGCCTGAAGAGACCTCAGCACCTTTAGGTCATAAGGATGTTGCTTTTGCAACACTGCAGGATTTGACAGAAAATAAAGCAGAAGAGTTGAGGCCAGATATTGTAAAGATGATACAACTGTGAATGTGACACAAACTTCCCTTCCAATTTACAAGAAACAATGGGTACAAATATTTTTAATATTCTTATAAAAATAGTGGCCACACTTGATACACAGATGGTATTACCAAACATCATAATGGAAGAAACCACATATGCCATATATTAGTAGCTCCTTTCATTCTTTTGTGATATAGAAACCAATGTCAGTAACATGTCCTCCACCCCTGTGATGATTAAATTTTTATCTAGTGTTGCAAGAAGTCACTGTATAAAAATGACACATAGATAGGGGCTGGCATGGTGGCACAGCAGTTAAATGCGTGCGCTCCTCTTCCGCGGCCAGGGGTTCACAGGTTCGGATCCCGGGCACACACAGATGCACCACTCGTCAGGCCATGCTGTGGCGGTGTCACATATAAAGTAGAGGAAGATGGGCGCAGATGTTAGCTCAGGGCCAGTCTTCCTCAGCAAAAAGAGGAGGATTGGCATCAGATGTTAGCTCAGGGCTGATCTTCCTCACAAATTAAATAAATAAATAACACATAGCTAACTAAATAATCTTTTCCCAAGATTATGCTTTTTGGCCTGGCCATAAAACTGGCATATAAAACATGACATTATTTTAGATGTTCAGGAAGAACTCACTCTCAATTTCATCAAATCATGGTATCACATGTTTACCCCAAAGCATAAATTAGTGATTAGGTTATAAAAAAATTAGTACACCAAAACTACAGAGAGAAAGAGATAACCATTCAAATGCTGTGTGGAAATACTCCTCACATACCATTGGCTAGAGGTCGAACGCCCCGTTTTCAGACTGCACCTTGTTCACAAGCACAATATCAGGCAATTTTTAAAGACTGTATACTGATAAAAATATGAAAACTGAAAGCATAAAAGCAAAAAGGTAAAAGGAAACTTGTTACTCATTGACATGATAGGCTTTGAATTTATGATCTTGAAAACTGACTGACTAGATACAGCCTTGGAAAAGTCTTGTTAAATTGTCCTTGATAATTTTTTTTAGTTTTATTTATTTATTTATTTATTTATTTATTTATTTACTTACTTATTTGTTTTTGTTGAAGAAGATTCACTCTGAGCTAACATCTGTTGCCAGTCTTCCTCTTTTTGCTTGAGGAAGATTCGCCTGAGCTAACATCTGTGCCAGTTTTCCTCTATTTTGCATGTGGGTTGCTGCCACAGCACGGCAGCTGGCGAGTGGTGTAGGTCCATGCTCAGGAACCGAACCTGGGCTGTTGAAGCAGAGCATGCCAAACTTAACCACTAGGCCCCGGGGCCAGCCCCTGAATAATTTTAAACTGCTATTTCTTATACAGTTTTGTTTCCTTTGATTAACACTTTCTAATGGATACAGTGAGCCTAGTGTCAACAAATTTATAAATCACTATGTTACATTTTCCTTATCAGCATTTCATAAAATGTTATAACACATAACTTTCTAAGTTTCAGCAACCATCTGCTGAACTTAACAATGTATTTCACTTAATTGCTAGAATTGTAATGTGAAAAATATATGGGCTCTTTAATAACGAAAACAAAAATCTATTCATTTTTCATGAAGGCTGCTATCAAACTACTGAATGTATTTCAGGTGAAAAAAAAAGAATTCTTTTTAATTTAAATCTAGCAGCATAAAGTGGTAATGGCAGCATTTTTCCAAGCTAGGTTTAGCTGCTCTGTAAGATCTGTCTTTATTTAGAAAAGAAAAGGTTTCATCCTTCCTTTACCCTGAATGGTTGACCTCATTTTTTTTTATTCCCCCTCCCTCTTTCTTTTCCTCTCCTCCTGATCTCCATCATCATCATCATCATCATCATCATCATCATCATCATCATCATCATCATCATCATCTGATATGAATGGCACTGTATTCAGACCACTTTGCAGGTTGGGTTCAAGAACAAAAGATAAAATCTGTACCCTTAAGGAATTTGTACTTTGAAAAGGGAAATGAGGCATAACATATACATAATAAGATAAACAATAAGAGATTCCATTTATTAAATGCTAAACAAGTATTTCGAAAATAACAGTTACAACAATTCAAAAAGTGATTAACCTTTTAGCATTCTTTAATTTTCATTTCTGACTATCTGTCTCAAGGAAAGTTGCCTAGTGTTATTTTTTAAACAGTCACAATGTGTTACGATGAGGTGAAAGGAGACATGAAGAAGCAATCTGAATTGACCAAACTCCTACCGTGTTGCAGATACTATGATAGGCACTTTCCCCTATTCATTGTTGCATCTAACACTCACATTAAACTCATCAAACCCAAAGATAATGGTAGAAAAAACTAATGCTCAAAAAAATGGGTTTTGAGAAAACTAGGATTGAAAATACCAATAAAGTTATACAGAAAGTGAGCTTCATTAGAGGAAAAAAGCCAGGGCTGTGGCAGAAGTCATCTCTGATCTGGGAACCCATAAGTTAACTGGCCACTCAGTATGACGGTTGACTACAAAAATTGCTGGCTTTTCTACACGTTCAAAGTTTATGGAGAGAATTTGAGTGCATGGTTTCTGAATTCTAGATCTTATGATTTAATTACAACTTCCTATTGTGGATGGTCGAGTAAAGAGATTTAAAATGTTTTTTAGTTCAATTATTCTATGAGTAGCATTCAAAATCAATCATCTTTTGCTGTAAAAGGATGAGGTTTTAAAAAATTTGATGAAAAACTATAATAAAATCTCTGAAGTATAACAAATTATTAAGTGAATTTGGGTTTGGTAATATACTGACACTACTTAAGAGCATTAGAACTTCTCAAGGCCTAAGGTTGGTTTTCATGGACATTCATGGACAAACCATATTCAATGTCATATCTAAGAGTTCCATAGCTCAAACAATGCTCAACCCTACATTTTTAAAATTAACTCTAGTTGCAAAATACTTAAAGGTGTTTTATCAAAAATAAATACAATTCTTTACTACCACCGAAAAAGAAATTTTCAGTCTATAATTCCAAAATTTGTATTTGAACACTATTATTATGGGAAAAAAATGATTTTTCTAACTAGACACATTTTTTTTCTTAGGGCTGAAATGAAGACTATTCATTTCATTAAGTTAAAATCCTCTTTGTTCTCTGGATATTTGTGAGGTTTTCTTCTAGTTCCCTGTAGAGTTGAGTTTGAACTAAATAGTCATTGACTAAATAGTTTGCCCATAAAGTCAAAGAACATTTGAAATTGATAAGAAAACTATCAATATTTATTAGTTAATTAGACACTAGATACTTGATATGAAATACTTAGAACAGTGCCTAGATTATTAAATATTAGCTATTATATTTACTATTTTTCCATGAAAAATAAATCATCTTAATAAAGGCAGTTAGCTATGTTTCAGATGTGCAACCACTAAATTGAAGTGCTAAATTCACATGGTATAGACTATTAAAAAGCCAAAATAGATATCTACTAACACAGGAAATGTGAAGAGGTGTCTCAGAAATTGAAAATAATGGCTGCTAAATTTTAGGGGAAAGGAATTTGACCATGTACTCTTTCTTTATTTGAATTTTTTACTAAAACTTTTTCTCATCATAAACAATAAAAGAATATAAACGATTATAATGTTTTTCTTACACATTTTATTTTATTAAGAAAGTACAGCTAATTCATTCAAAGAACCGTTCCAATAGGGGAAATAAGTTGCATTAAAAAAATATTTGTCGAGGGCCAGCCTGGTGGCATAGTGGTTAAGTTTGCACATTCTGCTTCAGTGGTCCAGGGTTCGCTGGTTCAGATGCCGGGTGCGGACATATGCACCACTCCTCAAGCCATGCTCTGGAGGCATGCCACATACAAAATAGAGGAAGATGGGCACAGATGTTAGCTCAGGGACAATCTTCCTCCAGCAAAAAAAAAAAAAAAAAAGAATATATATATATATATATATTTGTCAAAACATTGAAATTTCTATTATTAATTAGCAGAAAATGATAGCAAAAAGTTTTAATTGCCTCACTTTTACTTGAGAATAAAGAAAAGGCACGCATGCTCCATAACAATGTGAACAATATGTTTTATGTTCCCAGCATCATTCTCAGGGATAGATTCCATCAAATTATTCTCTTTTGTAGAGGTAGGTATACTAAAAGATTATTGATTCTCATATGATAGAAATTTAATTCCAAAAACATTAAGCAATTTAAACAATGTGCCAAAATGTCTTTCTTTCTTTTAGAAATTATTCTGGTTATTCACAGCAGTAATGTTCCAACATGTTGATATATCTTAATATTTTAGGAACATACATCATTTAAAAGCCAACAGTCCTCCTTCCTTTTTCCTCTGATCTCAGCTTTGCTCATACTGTAACTTAATTCCCTGGGGAACTCTATAAACAGACCCCAATAAGCTACTGACTTTCATCTGTAACAAAAGTTAAATTTCCCACTCACAATTTGAGAGAAACAAATCAGCTATCTTCTGTTTTTCTTTCCTTTTATTTTCACAGAGCAAAGAAGGAAGTTTCTTTGAGATTAAGACTATCCAAGACAATGCTCACAACTTGAATAGAGAACACATGGGAAAACATGAATTATTTTTATAACGTCAGCTAATCCACAGCTGTGCCACCTGTTACTAGGGATGCTATCCAACAGGATTTTGAAAATAAGCCAGGCAGTCTGCCTTCAATGTATGAAAAAGAAAATTGTCAAACATTTTGCAAGGAGGGAGGAATGTATATATGGAGGAAACCGGAGGCAAAAATTGACCAACTAGAAGTTATTTCCTATGTTCTAAGAATCCCACATGAGCCATTGCCTTTTGGATTAATTAAAAAATAATTAATTTCTAAGAACCATTTTGAAGTCATCACTCCAAGTGATGTATCAATATCTCAGTCTACCACACTGTATTTCTCACTTAGTCTCCTTAAATATTTAAGATTAAGTTTCAGTTCAGGGAGGTAATGAATTAACTATATCAAGCACTTTCATTTTAAAAGGTGAATGCACTCATTCTAATGATTTTGTAAAAAACAAATCTACATATATCCTTTATCCTAACAAGATGGTAGAACGTGTGTCATTGAGCATTTTGGATCTCTGAGACAAACAGTACCACAGTTATGAAAAACATAATTAGCAACTGACCCAATGAAAATATAAAACGACAAAATTCTAAAACATTATATCTAAACCACAGAAGTCATAATAACCAGAGCAATGCAGAAGGTGTGGGAATATCTGTTAAATTTTATGAAAAATACACCTAATTTTCCCCACTGACAGGTGTCTTAGAACTACATTTGATAACATGAAGTTAATTTCTTAGACTCCAGCATTAAATGCCAGTAAAAGCACAGCTGTCAAATTATAGGACAGATTTCTATTATATACTTTATAAAATATGAATCTCTATGTTTCTTCTAGCTTTGTTATTCAAATGCTAAGATGGCAGTTGACAATATTTGTTGAGGTGAAATTTGTCCACATAGAGCTAGAAAAACAAGAGAAATTCCCTTTTTCATTGATCTGCAACTAGCCAACAAGAAACAAAGGAGGCTAATTAATTCTTTCATTTCAATAATTGTTCAAAGTTTTTTTTTTTTTTAATCGAGGTCATAATAGTTTGTAACATTGTGAAATTTCAGTGGTACATTATTATTTGTCAATCACCATATAAATGCGCCCCTTCACTCCCTGTACCCAGCCCCCCAACCCCTTTCCCTCTGTGTACAAAGGTTTTTAGTCTTGTTACTTTCCCAGCCACTGGTCTATGGATTTCAATGGCATACTATTAAGGATTCTAATTCTATTAATAAAGCAGACACTTTGGCTCATTATGGATCTTTAATTCCTTTGCAATGGTTCTCAAAATATTTCACTACCAATACTTACTTACTGGTAGGTAGTGGTTTTAGGATAAACTAATTATTCAAATTATAAAAACAAAAGATTGATGAGGGAAAAATTCAGAATCACCTAGGATATGTTAAAGAATAGTGTCAAGTTGAGATTTAAGTATACAGTAAAGTACATGTTTTGTTACATATATACAATTTTATACATTTTGGTTCAGCTGCCACTTAGCAGGTTAAACATGGGGAAAAGTTCTTAACATTAAGCCTCTTTACACAAGACTCCTAAAAAGATCTGGACTTTTTTTATTTAGAGGTCTTTTGATTGCAAAGATCAGAGATTCACTCAGATTAGCTGCAGGATGGGCAGCATAGTCACTATAAAGATATATGGAGGGATAAAGAGACCTTCAGGACACTCCAAAAATCATCTTTTCCCAATTCTCAAGAGAGGAGTCCCATTGACCCAGCTCATCTTGGACTCAAGACTTACAGGTCATAGTTTGCTGGCACACCCAGGGATTAGATGCCCTTGGTAAAGCTGTCCACATCTGGCCCAAACAGCCAGAGTTGGTGATAAAGAATACAGCCGTAAATTACAGAGCGTGGCTGATTAGTGCAGTAGAAGGGTGTGGTTGAAGCAGAGTCACTTAGAAGGGGGTATGGCAGACAGGCCATTATTGACATCTAGTGCAGTGCAGGGTGTGGTGGAAAGTCAGGCTCTGGCCCCAGACTGACTGTATTGAACCCTGGCTCTACTACTTGCTACTATGTGATGATTTTGGTCAAGTTAATTCACCTATTTGATTTTTAGTTTTCTCACTACTAGTACCAATTCAGGTCATCATGAAGAGTCAACAAGTTAATTTAATAGGCCACTGTCTGGCATTGAAATCATTGGGCAATTTGGGTTGACCAATATCATCCAGTCTCATAGAGCGAAACCTACCTCCCTTTTCATTTATTATAGTGGTGTCTCTCCTTCAGGGATGAGGTCTGCCTAATGAAGGGTTAGGATCCAAAGTCATTTCTCAATGCAAAAACAACCCTAGTCAAAAAAATTTTTGAAAAGACTTTCAGTCAACTCATAAATATGACAGATATGCTTTTGTGCATAGATTCCTTTATACCAATATGTCTGTATAAATGTGCAATGTAAAATGTAAAGTATATAATTCTGAGCAGACGTCAAATATAATTGAACGAGACAGAAAGAAAATAAACCTGTGCACTGTCCTTTCATATAGATACTCCTGCTGGTTTTAATAAGTTAAGGATATGCTGACATGACACATATGTTAGTGGTGTTGGGCTAAGGATGAATGATGACCACTCAACAGTGGCCATATGATGGGTGTTGAGATGATGAACCTAGGCCCTGTTCACATCAAGATTGACCTTCTACTTCCTCTAGTGATCCATCCTTGAAGGTCACCAAGGATTCAAGGATTGATTCTCTTGAGGAGATGGTAGACCAGGCTTCAGTGTCAGAGAGGACGTCAGTGGCTGACTCTGTTCAGCTTGAGAAGTTGACAGCATAGATTCATAAGCTGCTGGTTAATTATACTAGAAAGACATGGTGAGTACCACCGTGGCTGTTATCTTTTGAGCTGATCAAACATTTCCAGTACATTACATGTAATTTTGAGGCTTTGTTTCATATGACGTTCATGTTCAGAAATTACATCAGTCAGGTTTAGGGTTTGAACAGTTCAGCCAGTTCATGAAGATTACAACTTGCTAGCTCTTCGTGTTCATTTGCCATTTTCTTTTTATCTCTATATAATTTTTTCACTTCTTCTAATCACTGATTCATCAGCCATCCCCTGTGACCTCCTCCTAATTCAGTAATGCATTCATTGAGGTCATCTACAAAGTAATGGTCACCCACTTGCCTGGCTACCTGAACATGCATTCACTAATTCACTAATGATAAGATACTCTTAAATCATTTATATCTTTTCCCATAGGACTTGGCAAAATATTCCAGACATAGTTGCATGTCCACAAGTAATAAATGTATACCTTTTAAAACTTTGTAAAAATCTCTTCGTGCACTTTGCTCAACCCCTCTACATAACTGAAGCCCTTGTTGCCATGATTTGGTGACCACGTATCTCAATTTTTGATGACAGTGATGTTAGGTTTATTATGGTTGTACTTAAAGGCCAACCTCCTTTTCTTTTTTTCTCCAATACCAGAACACTGTTGCCTTGGTTGAACACAAGATAAAGTCATTGGCTTTCATTTAGAGGATAAGCTTTATAAAAAATACATGGTTCTCAAAACACTAGACTCCCACACAGCACCATGAGATACTCATCATTTGGGAGGGTGGCAGAAATGGATGGGGCAACAGATTAATAACCCCCTTTTCAGTTTCACACCAGTGCATGGGCTCACTGAGCAGAATGGCTGGGGAAGTCACCCACTCTTTTAAATTATCCTCTTTCCCAGGATGAACACATAGTTAAACTAGGGTAAACGTTAGGATTGTTTTCAATTGCCTTTTAAAGATTAAGTGGGGAAGAGAGATCTCATTATGAAGAAAAACGTATTTCTCATGGGAGATCCTTTTAAGTCCTTAAGCATCAATTGCATTATTTTTTTCAAATATGTTTATGAAACCACTGGCTTCCACTTTACGTTCTAGTTGAATTTGGAAGGTGACATGGGTAAAAACTGACATGAATTTAGGTCCTAATTTGTAACAGGGAAGAACAGATTTAAACTATAAGAAGGGACAGGAAAGCATCTTTCAAACGGAAGAGAATTCTGTGATATCTGAATTATTATTTAAGACAATTCTACACAATTTAAGAAAAACAGGATAAGAATTCATGCAAAGTGTTGCTGTCCTTTAAAGCATATGGATTATTAAATCTTTCCATCTAAAACCTGGAAAAATCTTTAATGATTTTATCTACCCGTCAAGTGGCTCCTGCAACTTAGATCCCATCAAATTGCACCTTGTTCTTCCACTCCTGCACATGTAGAGAGAGGGTTTATATTCAAATATAACTTTCTAACAACAAACTTATATAGAAAAGGTGTCACAGGCATAGTTGAGAGGAATAGAAGACCAAGAATGAAGAGAATTAAATCTTCTCTTTCTCAATTAAGGGAAGAAAAATCTTTACCATAGATGTTTTACTTATATATCTTTATATACTTATAGACCATTATACAACTTTACTTTCAATTTTTAGAAAATTGTTTTCCACTGCTCTGCCTGATTTAAGTATGCACGTCTTAACGATAAAAAGAGCCCACTGCGACAGGATCTTCCCCATCACATCACCACTGCCCCCGCCCTGCAAAGGAAAGATTTTCAGTGTTACCTGAGAAAAAACATCACAACTAATTACATCATTTTTCTTGGTTCCCACATCTTATCAAAGCTTGCTCAGACATATTCAACCTGTTACCACAATCCATGATTTATCTCAAGGATTTATTTAGTGTAATGTGTATCATTTCTCTATTTAAAATTATCAGTTTGTCTTTCTTTAAGCAAGTTGACTGGCCAAGAAGCAATCTCACTATGTGCTATACAAAAGATATTAAAATTCGATGTTTTATTCCTAAAGTAAAATAGTCAATTTAGATGCCTTTTAAGGGTGGAAATTACCATAAAATTTGCCATTTCAAATCACTGATGAACATGTAAGCTATTTATTCAAATGATAAAGGTAGCTGAGATTTTTTTAATTTTAAAAATAGATTACATGATATCTATGTAGATTATTGTGTTTCTATTACAGAACATCATTAATAAGTGTGCTAATGACTAAAACTTAGACATTAGCTTATCTATTATTTTCCTCTATTCCTTATAAAAAACCTTTATATATTTAATGTCACTGGCCTCTGATTATATATATGTGTGTGGGTGTGTGTGTTAACATAAGAGACCCAGCAAAGCCAAATGGCTCCAAATAGTGAAAAAACTATACTATGTTTCCGAACTAGCTATTTTATCATGTAAAATATAGTTTTCTAAAATAATGCATTTACATACATTAGTAATCAAATTCGACAGCTAAATCTTTTAAATACTACTCTTAAATATTACCTGTATGTAGTGTTACCTGTGTTACTGTTCCCATCCTAAGAACACAAGAGCGTTTTCTATAACATTACATAAGTCTGAGAGCAGACATGAGAGGAAACACTGCTGATTCTGGGGTGAAAGCTACAGTTCCCTCCAAAGCTACCACTGGACACACACACATTCTAGAGTGTTTGAATCGTTTGAAATTGTCAATATTTGGTCATTTTGAACCTATAAAAATGACAATTTAACTTTAATTTATACAGCCACATTTACCTACACAGGCTTAAAACATGCATGGGAAAATATCCCTGACATCTATTACTCAAAAGTCAATTACAGCCAACTTTATAGAAAGGAAAACCTTAACGTCACTATACACGTTGAACAGTGATGAACCTTTGCTCCATCTATATTAAAACTAAACTGCATCCACGCAAAGAAAAAAAGGTTTTTTAAAAAGGTGCACCCACCAAAATAGAATAAAGACACTCTCGGTCTTTGTTCCATCAGATATCCATTCAAAGGTATCGATAACGGTCACATCATCAGATTTTTAACTAGAACTAGCTCCAAACATTGCATTTACGGCTTACACCAGGAATCCCTTGACCCAGCCCGACAAGCGTGAAAACATGAAATAAATGAAGGTTAACAAAGACTGGTCTAAGGGATAGTTCGCCACAATACTGCAATGCTCTGATCACCAACACTGGACTGTGCATCTGGATGCTTATATCTGAAAGATTTGCAAATAATGACAACATTCATGCTGGACGTTACTGCAAGTGAGAAACAGACCAAATGGGAAACAAAAATGCCTTCCAAGAGAGAAACATTCATTAGCTTTACTGGCAAGAGTCTAAAGCAAACAAGGAAACTGCGAAATAATTACTTAGTTACAAGTAAACCCTTTTTAGCACAGTACCTTTTTGTGTCTGTCCCTCTTCCATATTCTCTTCCATGGCTACCTTTCTTCAGTAGAATCTGGTACACGGAATTAATCAAAAGCTCAATTAGATGTTGGAAAAACTGGCGATTTTTTTTTCCCTGGGAAGCTCCGACAGCAGTGGCTTGGGCAAGTCCTCGGAGCTTAGCTGAGGCTCCCTCGCGCCTCTTGCTTGCTTGGAGACAGGCTGTCAAGTGTAATTTCATTCAAATTACTCTTCCGTGAAGATTATCAATTTTTCTTCTCAAAGCTGCCCATTGTGTACCACTGTAGGCAGGTATTCAAGCAAAGAGCCTGCGAATTTTGGGGGAAAATTTGGTCTGAATCCCAGTAGCTGAGACTATGATGCACAAGCCTGGCTTTGCATTTAAAATGGGGAAAAGAAATTGAGGTTTGTCCTGAAATCTGTGCTTTAAATTGGAAACAGGCTGAGCTGTGAACAGATGGAGGGGTGTCCTCCTAGCATGAAGCAGACCACCAACCCATAATTCCCCCTCTTCACCACCAGAGTGGGAAAGCCCAGATTGCTGTCGGTTCCTTATGCTGCAGCAGTTGCTCACCCAGTCAGACACCTCAGAAAAATGCGTTTTCCTTTTCTCTCCTCGCTGAGTATCTAGTTAATTTGATTTAAAAGTGCCAAGAAGGGACACAATTATACCATCTCAGCGTTTATCTGTAAAAGGTGATTATTAAGAGAGGACTTACAAGCTCACAACTTGCAGATTTAAAAGATATAGAAGTATGGTTTTCAAAAGGAGTATAAACCTTGAAGCCTGAGAGATATGTTTTAAGTAATTATCTTACTTCAGTGCCGTAAGACCCTTAAAGGAAAGGGAGAAAAACGCCGAAATTTAAAAACAGAATCTATTGATGTCTTTGTAATGTATCATTATGATTTTAGCCCACAAATGAGAATCTCTTGAAAGAGAATTTTTTCAAGGGTCATTATTGAGGAATGAGTAGGATGATAAAAGAAAGGGGCAAATTCCAGAGAAGGAACAACGGGATAAGCAATTTATAACGGGAATCTGCAGTCTGATTTGGAATGCAAATCACAACGCTGCAGTCTGGCAGTAAATTAGCATTTGTACTTCAGCCTCCTGAGTGACAGGGCACAACCCAAGAGTCTCAATACTTCACAAAAGGAATAGTAAGAAAATAAACAGTGTCTCTTTCAAGGGGGCATAAACCTTTACTAGAGTATAAAGGAAGAAAGATTCCCTGTCTCTATGTCCATCGCTAAATAAGCAAGCACACAGGGAAACACACACACACACAAACACAACTGTAATTCCTTACCTTTAATGATAAATAATTTACATCTAATTATCCACAGTATAAGTTTCTTGTACTATAGCATATGTTTCTGATACATTTCTTAAAGTAGGTCAGTAGCATGCTCCACACCACCCTTAAAATCATTACAAAAGCAACTGCTTAGAAGAAAGACAATTCTCGTACAACATTCCACTTTGTTTCTCATTATTTCTCATAAAAGAATGCTTGGCCTTCTTCCTTCTACAATCATTTGCTATTTACTTTCTCTATTCAAACGGATTTAACCCAAAAATAAACACAATTCGAATAAATCGAAAACCTATCTCTTCTGAATATACTGAATCTGTATTCAAGGGTTTGTGAGAGAGCTGCTTGCTCAGGGCACGGATTGAAAGAAGAAACCGTAAGGGAAATCAGACAAATCCTCGCAGCATCTCTGCCCCCCACGAACCCCTAGGCTGACGTAACCTGGCACAGAGTCACAACGGAATGGAACATCCCTCCTCATTTATATTCTTTATTCTTTTTATACCACAGAAATCAGCAGTGAAACAAATCATTAATAGTAATAGCAGTAGAAATAATAACGCCACTTTAAATTTTTAGAGCAATTTACAATCTACAAAACTTGTTCACATGCATTAACCCATTTGGAGAACAAATAAGGAAAGTGTTATTCCCTCCATTTTATGTTGGAAAAACTGAGACTTAGGAGGACCCAGGGACTGGGCTGGTAGAGCACCAGCCACGTGGGTTAGAACCCACGTCAGCGATTCCTTGTCTAATGCTCTGAATCTGAAAGCCGCTTTTCCTGCCGGCCCTCTTCCATTATGAGCGTCTTCAGTGTCTTTAAAAATCAGCCTCAGTTCCAGCTTTCTTCTTGACCGTGCATACGAGGGGAAAAAGAGGAAAAGGAAAAAAATATTCATTGGGCAAGATGAATGGAAAAGTAACTATGACTTCTTTTCCTCCTGGAAACCTGTGCAGCAGAGCAACAAATTCTTATAATGATCAACTTTTTGTCTAAAATAGACTTTTTCACATAAAAATTGTTACCAAAAGGAGACAACAGCAATTTATACTGATTTTTTTTTTTTTTTTGGTGAGGAAGATCAGCCCTGAGCTAACATCCGTGCTAATCCTCCTCTTTTTGCTGAGGAAGACCGGCTCTGAGCTAACATCTATTGCCAATCTTCCTCCTTTTTTTTTTTTTTTTCCCCCAAAGCTCCAGTAGATAGTTGTCTGTCATAGTTGTACACCCTTCTAGTTGCTGTATGTGGGACGCGGCCTCAGCATGGCGGGAGAAACGGTGCGTGGGTGCGCACCCGGGATCTGAACCCGGGCCACCAGTAGCGGAGTGCGTGCACTTAACCAATAAGCCAAGGGGCCAGCCCTATACTGATTTTTTAAACATACAATGAACCATCTCAAATCTAGGCTAAACGGACTTTTATGAGCAGAAACACGCACAGACACAGCTTCCATATGGCAATCACCTGTCAGTGAGCAGAGATTAATGGTGGTAAAATAGACATAGCATAAAATGTACCATTTTAATCATGTTTAAGTGTACACTTCTGTGGCATTAAGTACATTCACATCGTTCTGCAACCATCACCATTATCCATTACCAGAACTTTTCATCTTCCCAAAGGTAAACTCTGTCCCCACTGAAGACGAATTCCTCATTTCCTTCTCCCCCTGTTTGAGGGCAGCTGAGTTGCTGTGGCTGATTGTTGTTTTTAGAATTGTTTTTTAAAATCTTGATCTCATTTGAATGAAAAATATTCTGAACAACTAAGTATCTGAAAACTAACTAGAAAAGAGAAACGGTTGACATTATCGTAGGTTAACTTCATAAATTCTAAAATATACTACATGAACTTTAATAACTGACAATGCTCTTTCTTCTAGATCTCCTTTAAGACCCTCAAGTTGAGATGACAAGATACCTTATCTAATATTCTTTCCATTATATCACATTGTATTTGCTCCATTCTATTTCTAAAATATATATAAGCTCAATACATAGCTAAAAATGATAATAAATGTTAAATACTATTTTCCTTTCAAATACTGTCTAAGAAATATTTATAATAAATATTGCTTTTTTTCTGGTGTAAGCTAGAAGACACATTGCTCACTAAACCTAAACCCATAGTAAGTCCTCATTTCTCTTAATTCACCTTAATTTGGAGCTGGCTCTTTCTTTAACACTTCATCGTATCTTTATAAAACACTTGATTATACAAACCAAGAAAATATCTATATATTCCACTATTATATAATTCATCATCTTTGTGATACAATGTTCAAAATATAGTCAAGAAAAGAGGTACAGATGAAACAAGTTAATGCTTCCAAATACAGCATCAACTGTCAAAAAATGGAAAAAAAATCTTCAAGGTCCTTGAGCTAGACGTGGAAAAAAGGAGATGTGGAAACATGTTTATATGAACCAAGTATAGCACACAAGACAAATAGACATGAACATTGTTTAGAAACTGGTTTTTTACCTCTGATGTTTCAGACACAGATCCAAGACTATCTTGAGAACAAAATGTCTTAGTTGGTTTCTTCCTATATTTTGACAAAGAAAACAACCTTTTTGACTGCTGGCTTAAGCTCTAGGTTAGAAATTGACTTCCATAAAATTTTTGTAAAGAAAATTAAAACCACCACCCACACTTGACTGTTTTAAATGTGTTATAAAAGTAGCATAACATTCCTTGGCGTTTTACAATCATATAACGCAATCCAGTCACAAAATGACCACGGTCTTTATTAAGTATCATTACCCTACTTCCTGACATTCTTTAATTGTACAAATGTTTATTTAGTTTATTTAGTATTCTTACAGATATAGGAACTCACTGTAGGCAAGAAAGATACTAACCACAAACCCCTGCCCTAATGATGCTCACAGCCTAACAGCACAAGACAGGTCAGAATCACAACGCTGTACAACAAGTGATACCCAATAAGGATAGAAAAACACAGGCTGCTCCATGAGCCTGGAGCAAGGATACCTAACCTATTACTCAGTTTTGATAGTTGGGAAAGTTTTCCTGCTATCCTAGAAGGTACAGGTTGATCTGACCTGATACCAAAGGAGGTGATATCTGCCAGGAATAAGGGAGGGGGGTGGTGTAGGGGAGAAAGAAACGGTTTGCTAGACAGTCAAAACTGAATACTCAAAAGCACATAAGGAGAGATGTTCTTCTGATTGCAGGTAATGGACTAACATCTGGCCACATGGGAGGAAATCCCCTTCGTTAGGCATCTTATCCCCAGGGTGTTCAGTAGTCCTGGGCTGGAAAATCCAGTGCTGAGTCTTGGCCCTCAGTTTCCCTACAGTTACTAAAGAGGCAGAGAGATACTTGAGAGATCTGTCCTGTACCCTAGAAGATTGAAGTCTTAAAAGGGAGGAGGTGAGAAATCTATTATGATTTATCCCAAAAAATCACCTTCAGGTCTTTCACGCTCATTCATACCAAGATATTTCCTCTCGAATCTATTAATACTGTATTTTCAGAGTTAGCCAAGCCTGCTGCCATGACAGTGTCATGGCCCTGTGGTTTGCCAGAACCTTAAGATGATGTTTAACCTCCTCAGACTGGCTGAAAAGATGAGGCGTGACATGGCAGGAACCTGTCTCTCCCGCCTAACCTCCCTCTCTATTTTTCACTCACTTATTCCCTTCTCATTTCTCAGAATTGTCTATTTTTACACATTACTTCTTCTGCCTAGAACAATTTTCCCTCCACCTTTAGATACCTAGATCTACTCATTTTTCAGATCTCAGCTTAAATGTATTGTCCCCTGGCAAAACTTCCCTAACCCACTAAACAGGCCTCCTTTAGTACTGATAACACATGTCCTTATAGAGTTATCCCCCAAAGTTTGCATTTGACATTATTTTCCCCACCGGCCTGCAGCCTGCAAGTGCCATGAGGTCAAGAACTCACTGCACCTCCCCCAAGACAAGCACATAGTAAGCTTCTAGAGATATTTGTTGAATGCAGGAAGGAGTGAATGAAATAATAATGAAAAATGAATGGATAAATTCAATGGCTTAAAATTTACTTTCTCTTACGTTTAGCAGCTTCCACAAAGTATTTTGGAGTGTGAACCTTACTTACAATAATTCCAGGAGATACACGTCATATTCATATATACCAAATGCCATGCCTAAGAAGTTGATGATAGAATGATAATGAGATAGTTCAAAAAGCAAACAGTAAGACAAAAAGGCACTGGGAAAGCATTAATTGTGTGCCATGCTTCCCGTACTAAGAGAAAGCCGTAGTGTCAGAGCACTGAGGATAGTAAGGAGAGAGAGAAAAAATTCAAGAGTAACACCTACCAGATTTACCCTTTCAAAATAGGAAGAATCAATTCTAAGTATTTATTGTAAACTCAAAAGTTTATAAAAATTTAAAAACTTCTTGGAGATGTGGTATATATATATATTTATATACAATGGAATACTACTCAGCCATAAAAAAAGACATTTGCAACAACATGGATGGACCTGGAGGGTATGATGTTACGTGAAATAATCCAGACAGAGAAAGACAAACGCTGTACGACTTCTCTCATATGTGGAATATAAACTATCACATGGACAGAGAAAACAGTTTGGTGGTTACCAGGGGGAAGGGGGTTGGGGGGGTGGGCACAAGGGGTGAAGGGGCGCATTTATATGGTGACTGACAAATAATAATGTACAACTGGAATCTCACAATGTTATAAACTATTATGACATCAATAAATAAAACAAAAAGAAAAAACTTCTTGGGGTGGCCCAGTGGCATAGTGGTTAAGTTCGTGCATTCCGCTTCGGCGGCCTGGGGTACACGGTTCAGATCTCAGACCTACACACTGCTCATCAAGCCATGCTGTGGCGGGGTTCCATACACAAAGTAGAGGAAGATTGGCACAGATATTAGCTCATGGACAATCTTCCTCAATCAAAAAGAAGAAATTGGCAACAGATGTTAGCTCAGGGCCAATCGTCTTCACCAAAAAAAAAACCCCAAAAAACAACAAAAAAAACTTCTAAACAGTTTTTGTCTTTCTCCAAAATGCTAGCAAACCAGAGAACCAAATTCCTTTTTGGTAATTACGTTTTCCCTAAAACATTGCAGAAAGCAAGGGGGTCGGGGAGCACGCTTCCAAGAAGCAATGAGGTAACCACCAGTGGCCTGTGCTTAACAACTCAAAATCCAAACACTTCCACTGATTCAGAAAGAGATAAAAATTGGCCCAAGCTGGTTCTTTAGTTTCTCAAAAATGCTACTTAAATTGAGCTCACCAGAAAAATCAGCTCTACAGCTCACTCTCTGCCTCACTCAGCTTGTGTTGATTCAATGATGACCATGTGGCAGAAGCTGGGCTGGGGGGCAGGACAGACGTGGGTCCCTGCTCTCACAGAGCTAACAGCCCAGCTGAAAGACAGAGACACACAATTAAACAAGCAATCGGAACAAAGTATGATAGACGCAATTACAATAATAATAACGAAAATTATACTCAGCACTGAGCATGTGTGAGCCCTGTTCTAAGGCACTTACAGTATTTATCTTACTGAAGCTCCACAAAAATCCTATCAGGTAGTTACTATTATCCTCATTTTTATAGATAAGGAGCGGGGCACAGAAAAGTGAAATTCTTTGTATGAAGTAACAAGGTGGTGGAGCTGGGATTCAAATCTAGTCATTCTGACTCCTAAGACCATTCGTCAAAGCACCCCTATATCTGCCTCCACCTATGTGAGTAATAGACCCAAGAGCTGTTTTTGGTTTTGTCTTTTGGAGTTTTTATTATTTTTTTTTTATTGATGTCATAATAGTTTATAACATTGTGAAATTTCAGTTATACATTATTATTTGTCAGTCACCATATAAATGCACCCCTTCACCCCCTGTGCCCACCCCCCAACCCCATTCATCTTGGTAACCATCAAACTGTTCTCTCTGTCTGTTAGTTTATCGTCCACATATGAGTGAAATCATACAGTGTTTGTCTTTCTCTGTCTGGCTTATTTCTCTTAACATAATACCCTCCAGGTCCATCCATTTTGTTGCAAATGGTACCACTTTGTCTTTTTTTTAAGGCTGAGCAGTATTCCATTGTATATATACACCACATCTTCTTTATCCAATTATCTGTTGATGGACACTTGGGTTGCTTCCACTTCTTGGCTATAGTGAATAATGCTGCAATGAACATAGGGGTGCATAAACTTCTTTGGATTGTTGATTTCAAGTTCTTTGGATAGATACCCAGTAGTGGGATAGCTGGATCATAAGGTATTTCTATTTTCAATTTTTTGAGGAATCTCCATACTGTTTTCCATAGAGACTGCACCAGTTTGCATTCCCACCAGCAGTGATTGAGGTTTCCCTTTTCTCCACAACCTCTCCAACATTTGTTATTTTTTTGTGACCCAAGAGCTTTTAATATGGGCGAAGGCCCTTTTCACAAAGTCCGATTTCAACATAGATATAACATTTAACTTCTTACCACATGCCAAATATGTTGCCAGATGCTATGAGGGACACAAAAAAAGCTGAAGAAAGGATTTCTGTATTCAAAGAACTTACGGTCGAGGCTAAAAATAATAATAATACTCATTTTAAACAGCAATAAATCAATGAATAAGTGTGTTTCAGATTAAAACTACTAGAAGAAGTTGAA
The DNA here is from genome assembly GCF_020826845.1 of Diceros bicornis minor. Lineage (NCBI taxonomy): Eukaryota > Metazoa > Chordata > Mammalia > Perissodactyla > Rhinocerotidae > Diceros > Diceros bicornis. The sequence goes on from NC_080768.1 coordinate 8,736,007, forward strand.
GTAGAGAAAGTCCTTTAATAGATTTAATTAAAAAGTACAGCTATCATAGAATAGAGAGTCCAGAAATAAACCCATGCATACATGCTGAATTAATTTATGGCAGAGGAGCCAAGAACACACAGTGGGGAAAGGACGGTGTCTTCAAGAAATGGTGTTGGGAAAACTGAACAGCCACATGCAAAAGAATTGGTGCAGCCACTATGGAAAGTATGAAGCTTATGAAGCTTCCTCAAAACAGTGTGAAGGTTCCTCAAAAGATTAAAAACAGAACTACCATATGATCCAGCAATTACATTTCTGGGTATTTTTATCCAAAGGAAAATGAGTGAAAAGTGTCCAAATGTACAAATTCCAGTTAAAAAATAAATAAGTCCTGGGATCTAATGTACAGCATGATGACTATAGTTAATAATATTGCACTGTATATTTGAAACTTGCTAAGAGAGTAGATCTTAAAAGTTCTCATCACAAGAAAAAAAATTTGTAACTCTGTGATGGATGTTAACTAGACTTATTGTAGTGATCATTTCACAGTATATAGAATCATTATGTTGTACCCCTGAAACTAATATAATGTTATATGTCAACCATATCTCAACAAAAAAATACAACTATCTTCATATTCAAAGTGATTTAGCAGAAATATGGAGAGATTTACTTAATGGACATATTTCTGATCTAAAAATACTCAGTGCCACAATTTAGCAATTGGGACATTATGGACAATTCCTATTCCTTCTTTTTTTTAAATTAACTTTTCAGACATAATATTGTATTTAAATAATAAGCACCTGTATACCTACCACCCGACATATAAAATAAAATATTGTAAAGACAACTGTGCCCGTTCGTTAATTGCATTCCTCTCCTTACCTTTCCTCAATCCTACCTCCTCACTCCTGTTAACCATCTGTCAGTATCAGGGTATTTTATTCCTGTTTACTGTCCTCATAACTTAATATAACAATTTTATAAGCCTGACAATGGTAAGTTGGTTACCCCTGTGACCTACCATATTCTAGGTATTGGGCTATCAATTTACATAAATTATTTCTAATACCCACAGCAACGCAAGCTAGGTGTCTGTCCTTTGAGAAAATTGGGGCTTTCAAAGGTTAAGTGACTTTCTCCAGGAAACACACATGAAGAATGAAGGAATTGGGGTTTGAATTTTGGTCTTTCTGCTTCTAAACTCCCCCCACAAAAAGATAAGTCATTCGGTACTTAATTAACCAAGTCATAAGGCATTTCATATGAGCATTTCTTCATTTTTGAGTAAAGTCTTGTCACATCAATGACAACAGACATAAATTATACCTTAGTTAAAGCATGAGATTTGTTGGGTTTTTTTGTTCCATTTATTTGAACCAAAGTTTAACAACTTAGAAATCAGTTAAGCCTAACCTTACATATCACACCGGATATTGCAAATGACAAGCCTGGAAAAGTAAATAAATAGACAAGAACAGAGAGCGAGAGAGAGAGCGAGAGAGAGAGCGCGAGAGAGCGAGAGAGCGAGAGAAAGAGAGAGCGAGAGAGAGAGCGAGAGAGAGCGAGAAAGAGAGAGAGAGAGAGAGAGAGAGAGAGAGAGAGAGAGCGAGAGCAAGAGAGAGAGGGCAGGAGGCAAACACCATGTGACGCAAAGCTGCAGCTTGTCGGAAGCTTTGAGTGTTGAAACGCTGATTTTAAATCTTGCTTGGGATGTTCCTGCAGACACAGATGATAGAAAAAAATCCTCTGAAAAAGCTGATTACACAACATGATGCATAGAGAAATGAGGAGGAAAATTAAGATTCAAGTCTTCTCAGCTTTATAATAAGCATTTTGGTCTTTTTGCTTATACATTAGATTGCAAATCCTTTTATGGACAAAAAAACATACATTAAAGTCTAGTCTTACATTTCCAGAGATCATCTCAGGCAACCTAAAGATTCTTCTTATCTCATAAAAGGAAACGACTCACAGATGGACAACTTTCCTCATTCTTCAAAATGCCCTCTACCAATACATCTGAACTAATGACTCAAAAGCAGGGAGTAACAGGCTTCTCCAATGGGCAGTCAAGATGAAAGGCTCTTCCTTTTCTACTTCTAAGAAGGATGTGTGATTTTAAGCATTGTTCCTTTTTGTGAGCTGAATATCTGAGGATATTTTGGAGGGTTGTTAGTCTTGAGTAAGAGGCCTTTGATTGTCATCTACTCTCCATTAACTAAGGAGAATACAATATGCCCAAGTCCTCAAGTACCAGAACAGCCAGAAAACATTCTCCTGAGAAAGTTTATTGGCAATGATGTGGTCTATTTGGATGACAGATCATGTCTCCAAGAAGATCGACACACACGAGCCTTCAAACAACACAATTTACAACCTACAAGTTTCTTTGCTCCAGGTGCACACTGTTAGGTTCAAAGGAACCCTGGAGAACACCACTCAGCTCCAATCTGGTTGAGCAGCAGCCACACAATCCATCAATTTGCAACTGTTCTTTATGGTTTTCTGCAGTATGCTCAAGTCACCAATAAACACCGCACTGTAGTTGTCCTAGACAAAATGCAAACCTGTTCTCAGAATTTGATATTGCGACTATTAAGGGAGAACTTATTTATTTCCTCTCTGCATCCCACTGCCTGAATTTCAATATCATCTGTCTACAACTCATATTTGCCAAGTATCGTAAATTTTTTCATTTTTAATACTTCAATATGGATGATATGTCTTTCCTTGCCTATTACTGAGACCAGAAACCATGAGCTACACTTGTTTCTCCATCATCGTTCATGAAACCAGACTGAGGACAAACTTATTTTGAGATGCCCAGCTATCCAGGGACCAGGTTAAATTCTTCTTATTCAATAATATTTAACAAATATTTGTGTGTCATCTGCTGTATGCTAGGCATATTTTTTATCTCAATGATTATTACAATCCTGAGAATAAATGGTATTCCCATTTACTGAGATTTAGAAAAGCAAGTAATTTGCACAAGTTCCACAGCTAAGAAGCAAAATTTGAACATAAAATCTCTCCAAATTTAATTGTTTCCATTACATTAAATGACTCTATAAACAAAAAGTGAGCAAGTGTTTACTAATGAATTCCTGCAAATAAGTGATATAAAAATATATTAAAAAGTGGCCCTTGTTTAACAGTCTTAACATTTGTAGCTAAGTAGGTAGGAGGCCAGTATAAATTTCTAAGTATTTTTCTAGGCATTTCTTATTCTATATCCTGTGTAGATCATAAAGAATCATCAATGTAAATTACACTGTAAATTAAAATGAATTTAAGTTTTAAAAAAACATTATCTTAAAATACAAGATGTTCAAGGAAATCTTGCTCAGGAGTAGTCTTTCATTCATGAATTCATCAACTATATATTAAGTGCTTACCTTCTTTCAGATACAAATCTAACTTCTGGGGCAAGTTTAATGGAAACATATACTGAGTCCCTGTTCTCAGAGCATTTACACTCTAGAACAGGAAGGTAAGAGGCTAAACAAACAACTACACAAAGAAGACAATATCAAGTTCTGATATGTGCGATGATGAAATAAATCAGGGTGATAAACTAAAGAGTGTTTGAGGGGCTCCTTTAGCTTGTGTTGTCAATATATAGGGCCCTTGAACATTATCCACAGCCATAATAATAAACATATATCTGAAAATCCCTAGAACGAAATGGTCACCGTAGAATTTTATTATTTATTAGATAGGAAGGAAAACAATGAGAGAGAGGCTTGAGCAATCAGCAGTGGTCATAAATGCTGTGTTTCCTGTCCAGATTGGATCTTTTGTAATTGTCTTGATGTGCTAACAGCGTAACATTTTTAAGTGTAACATTTTCAAGTCAAGTTGAAATCAAGTTGTAGTTTAAGAAAAAGTGGCTTGTCACATTCCATCTCAAAAACAATTTGTCATCAAACTATATCCTGAGGCTTAGAACACCCTGAAATATTACCTAATGCGCAAATCCATTCTGTGTGTGTGCGTGTGTGTGTCCTGCATTAGGATCAGGATTGAGACACAAGTCTGTGTGGCTCCAAAGCTATCATACTTTTCATTATAAAACACTGCCTTTTAAATATACTTAAGTGGTCATTCAGCATTTCTGAGTTAATATAGTAATTTCTTTTGATCACATTCACTAAAGAAGGTAAATATTGACATATATAAAACAAAAATAGTAAACAACCCTGGGTGGTAGAAGCAGATGGTAACAAGCAGCCTTCTCTGGATGGTCTAGAGAGGAGAGCGCAAAAATGGACAATGTGTGCAGTGAAATCTACATCTTTTGTAAAATTTCCCATGTCTGAAAAAACAGAGATTACTGAGTCTCTTATGAATGAATTCATGTTATACCCACCATGTCCATGTATGTCAAATCAGGCAGTACAATAAAATGGGGGGACCACTAGCCTTTAGGGAAAAAATGACTTCTAATGATAATGTACTTCTTTATTAACAAGCATTCTGTTGGGTACTCTGCTAAGGGCTAAGATGTACCACTAACTCATTATATGATTCTAGGCAAGGATATTCTTTCTCCATTTCCTTGAATACATAATGAATTTCTTAATACTTGCCCTGCTAGCTTCCCACGGTGACTGCATCAGGTGCCAGATACCATGCTAAATGTTTTATATACCTCATCTCATTTTATCCCTCCAACATCTTCATGAGATGGGCATCACTCATTAAAGCCACTTGGCATGGGCCGGCCCATGGCTTAGCGGTTAAGTGCGTGCGCTCCGCTACTGGTGGCCTGGGTTCGGATCCCGGACGCGCATCGTCGCACCGCTTGTCTGGCTGTGCTGAGGCGGCGTCCCACATACAGCAACTAGAAGGATGTGCAACTATGACATACAACTATCTACTGGGGCTTTGGGGAGAAAAAGGGGGGAAAAAAAGGAGGAGGATTGGCAATAGATGTTAGCTCAGGGCCGGTCTTCCTCGGCAAAAAGAGGAGGATTGGAATGGGTGTTAGCTCAGGGCTGATCTTCCTCACAAAAAAAAGAAAAACCATTTGGCAGATGAGGGAAATAAGGTTCCAGATGAAAGTAAATGAAAAAGTTCTTTGAAAAATATAAAATGCTATACAAAAATGAAGTAATTACAACCATTGTTATAACTACATGAGAAGAAGTCAATTAAGCTGTATGAAAAATATTATCCACTAGGGTACCCCTAGAAAATGCAAATTGATAGTAGCACATTAGTCTAGCTGATACGATTCAAAACAACAGTGCAAAACACCTAATTAGGGCTTATTATGTGCCAGAAACAGTCCTTAGCATTTTTATCCATTCTTTTACTCAGTCATCTTCAAAATAACCCTAGGAGGCACACACTATTGTTATGCCCATTATACAGATGTGGAAACAGAGGGAGAGAAAGAACAAGTGACTTGCTCCAAGGAACAGCTCGGAAATGGCAGAGCTAGGATTAGAGACCAGGCAGTCTGGTTCCTAAGCCTGTGCTCTTCATTATAACACTAAACTACTTCTGTGGAGTAGGCTATAAAGGAGGCAAATCAATTAGCTATTTATTCAACAAGCTTAAGGAACAAATAGCTGGATTATTTTTCCTCACGTAGAGGCCTTTCGGCTGTTCTCTAGGCTCAGTTAGGTCAGCATGATGTACCGGAAGGAGCTTGGTTTAGCAATCAGTTTCAAATGGCAGCTCTATCGCTCTGTACATCCTCCACGCCCTCTTTATGGTTCTGTTTCTCATTTGTAAATTAAGAAAAAGAAAGCCTATTCAGGGGGATTTTGCAGGATCAAATGCATTCAGCACAGATCTTGGCACAGGTATGGCTGGCACTCAGGACATATTAGACTCCTTCTTTCTCCAACCTCGAATGTGACATCAGTTCAAATAATTTACTCTCCCATAAACTGCTTAGGAAAAGATAAGAGAAAGGCTTCGGGTCATGAAATGTTAGGTTTTAAATTAACTATACATTGTCTGGAGTCATAAGGTCATCTGCTTTGTGAAAATAATGTTATCCCGAGTATCTATAAATAGGAATTTTTTTTTCTCCCTAAAACAGTCTGTATCGATTTTCTCAGGGGTCAGTATATTTGATTTGATAGACTGGTAGACTGATCTGGTTTGACGATTCCTGGGTCAGTTCTATACTTGCCCAGGCCATAGGTCTGCCTACACAAATTTGATCACGAAGTAGAATTGTCTTGTACCTGCTATGAGGCTGGGTAGGAAGCATGAGACCTAGAGCCTGCTAATAAACCACACTGAACGTCAGGGGGCACGTGAGCTTCTCATATTATAAACTGTGTCCAAGGCTTAGCAAAGGGCATAATTTGGAAGTGTCATGAGTTTGAACTTCAGAAACTTCCATGACCTCATTTTAAAACTTTATTTTAAGAGTGTCTGAAGAATAAAAAATAAGGCAGGTGACAATCTTGCCATGTTGTTTCAAGACAATGGTTATTCTTTGTAGAGTGGTTGTGCTGTTTACAAACAATATAATAAAACAAAATAAAATATCTATTTTTGTGAGGAATTTTTCATATTATAAAGGCTCTTTAAGTCCCACATGCTGTGTTTTTAATTATAGTTAATAAAATTAGCTTAATTGCTACCAAAATTTGTGGTTTTGTGGCCCTGTTACGTTTCAAAATCCCAATCTGTGGGTGGTGTTAGAGGCAAATATACATACACACCATGTCGAGTCTTTGAAATACACTAAGCTAGAAATAATAACAAATACAGTGATTATAAAAGGAATTGTAGAACCCATAGAGCTTATGAATTATTAATATTAATTAGGAATTTTAAGAAATACTTTAAATTGTTCTTGTGTAGTTGATATTTGCAAGGAAAATTTCAATTGTATTAAACATTATCTTTTAATGATGCAATATACAGTTTGCATATGTAGAAAGAGTGCAAAGTAATATTTCTTGTTTAGTGCCAGCAGTAAAAACATTATTTAAAATTTCAAAAATTGGAAGGAATGTTAAACTTTTTATACATCTAAAATAAATTAAAAATGGATTTGATATATTTCAGCAATAAAGTATAACCATATCAACAGAGAGAAAAGTTTCAAGTTGCAAGATCATTTAATAATATCCTTTTAGACCAGAATATATGCTGGAAAACACTACTCCAATATGAACAATAATTTGTTAAAGAGGCTGTGTTGGGGAAATTGCAACAGACAATGTTACAATTAGTTAAATGGTAAAGTCAATGATACAGCCGGATGCCGAGTGAAAAAATTTTTAAATTAGTGTTTCATCTGCAGAGCTACTAGTTAAGGGATTTTAGCAGTTTTCAGTTTTTGCATGTAGAGACTTTAATAACGTTATTTCAGAAAAATTACCAAGATGAGCTGCTTATGTAATAAATGCAAGATAAGAACCTATCCATTATTCTTAGGGGATTTAGGAAGTTACTATAAGACTAAATGCAGATACCATGAACAGGGTAGATTTAGAATGGACTGGACTGGGATGGTCCCGTAAATTGTTTACTTAAAACGTATTAATTTAAACATTGGATACTAAATGATCAACTTCTCATACTTGCTATGATTTGAGCAATGGAGGTCAGACTGAGCCCAGTGCCTGGGCACGGCGGTAGGCCCTGCATGAAGTGGACATCCATTTTCTGGAGGTCAATACATAGACTGCCATTGGTTTGGAGCAAGGAGAAGAGGACCAGGGAGAGACAGAGAGAAAAGAACAGAGAAGTGAAGGCATAGGGTCAAAAAGATTTATAGTTGGTTGGTGAGAGTAGAGCTGGCCATGTGAGTTTAGGACCCACGAGCTAGCAACAAAAATGAAATCACTCTACCTTTTAATTCCATTGAAACTCAAACATTCAGTAAGGTTGTGTTAAACATCAGAGGCTGATCTTAGCTGAACTTCAGAGAGTTAACAGTGGGCATATTTGTCACATCACATTTGTTACACACATAGACATACACAAACTTTTCACAACTTTTATTGACACACTGTAGCTATGTAGCCCATAGTGTGTATAATAATAGCTAATGTTCATTTAAGCCCTTTCCATGTGCCAGGCATTTTGCTAAGAACATTACGTATATTATCCCATTTAATCTTCACAACATCTCTATGAGGTAGATACTATTGTTAACCCCATTTTGTAGATATCAAAACTGAGGCACAAAAGATTTAAGTGATTTTACCCAGATCACACAGCTAGTGAGTGGCAGAGTTGAGACTCAAAGCAGGTAGTCTGTCTCTAGAGTTCATATCCTTTATCCATTTTGAGTAAAGAGTATATACATAAAACAGAGGCTCTTATTATACTTGCAGTCCATGCATGACACCATTCTGTGCTTATCTCCCTTCCTGTATTCGTTTAGCTTCATATACAGTCTCCATTATTTCTGATTAATTTCTCCATTGATTCTTTGACATATTTCCTGATGGATTTTTGTCTATAGCCTCATAGAAGTCCTAGACTAACTTGGCTAAGAAAAAAAAATGAGCTGATTAACTTTAGATTTATTTTGGTGAGTTTTATTCATCCCCTGAACTGGAAAAGGAATCCAAATTGCTGAGCCCATTTGATTCATGTATCTCACTTATTTATCTATTTTTAAAAACTTATACAAGAATTCTTTTTTATTGGAAATAATATAGCAACTATTTCTACTTGTCTTTTTATTGTCAACTAGTAATTAAAGCTGGAGTTTCATCAAAACACAGAGTGGTTGAAAGAAATGCCCTTTATTTAATTACTGTGAATCCCTGTAGAGCTACACTCTGGATAAATTAAACTCACTGGATAGAAACAAAATGATATTTGAATCTAATAGATTACATATTTAAGCCTGAAGACACCAAGAAAGAACAGGAAAAAATTATTAGTCAAAACTGGAGGTGTCTTTGAATGGCTGCCTCCATTTATTGTAACACTACCTCCTTTGGCACAATTTTTTAAAGAAAAGCTCAAAAGCACTAGGCTTGCATTCCCAGAGTCTAAATTACAGAGAATAATTTATTTTGAACAAACCAATGCCCCAATGAACCAAATACTAATTCCTCAACATGAAATTGAAAATATTCCATTGATGGGCTCGATGTCAAAAACATAACATCTTCTTTCTCTGTTTTGCAAAGCAAATCCATGTCTTAATTAGATTAATTGGCAGGCTTCTCCCACCTCTCTCCACCCTCTAGAAAGTCCCTTGCAATTTGATTTCCATTCATTTCATTCCTCTAATATTGCTTTCAAAAGTCATGAATGGAACTTTTGATTTCTGAATTTAAGGACCAGTTTATCATCTTAATCCTACATGACTCCTCAACAGTGAAAGCACCTCCCTGATCTCAGACATAGATTTGTCTAGATAGCGCCCCCCTGATCTTTCCTCTGATTACCAATTCCCTGTCTCCTTTTTTTGTTTGTTTCTTAAAATTCTGGTTCTCTAATCTCTTTCTCAAAGAATTCAGCAACTCATTTAGTAACAAGCATAAAAACAAATAAAAAACTATTATTCTTCAGCCGATTGACTCCAAAAACATTTTTTAATCTTGATCTCTTACAAGCATTTGAGATTCAGACCTTAACTCCAACTAAATAAGAAGATAGTAGTAATTTTTTCCCTTTTAAATAAATTATCTGACAGTAAAAGGGGAAGCTTAATATTATTGTTTTTTTCCTTCATAAATACAAGGATTATAAAACAAAATAGTGTAGTATATAATGTAACAGACTTCTACAAACTGTCCTGGCTATTCCAAGGATTTTGTTTCAAGATAATATATTATTATATTATATTATAATTAATAATATTAATATATTACTTCAATTCAAAATTATTCGTATGTAGTCATTCACCACATAATGACATTTTGGTCAACAACAGACCACGTATACGATGGTGGTCTCATAAGATTAGTTCCACATAGCCTAGCTGTGCAGTAGGCTATACCATCTACGTTTGTGTAAGTACACTCTGTGATGTCCACACAATGACAAAATTGCCTAACAACACATTTCTCAGAACATATCCCCATTGTGAAGTGACACATGACTGTAGTTCTTATTGGGTATCAGAAATTGTGCTAGGTGCTAACAACCCAGAAATCAACAAAGCATATCTGCCTCCCAAGAACTTAAAGTCTGTTTAGGATCTGGCAGAAGGAACCAATGATAGCTGGAACAATAGGAAGGAAACATTAACCTGGGTATTATTTTATGTTCCTACAAAACTTTAACACATATGACAGAAACTAGATTGGTATCAATAAGAAACCACCAGAGACAGAAGAGAGGCTAGAGTAGATCAGCTCATCTGAAACAAGATCAAGAAAGAGGCAGCATTGGCAGTGGACGTCGAAATTCCTACCAAGCATGAGGTCACGCTGACATTCTCAACATCATACAGAAAACTAAGCAAACAGTAAATCCAGCACTGAAGTAGACAAGGCCAGGGTATACACAAGCCTAGTGTCATAGTCCATCATGGAGGTCGAAAGCAAACTTAGACACCTGCTTGATTACAGTCCTGGGCAGCAGATCGCTATTGTTTCTTCTACTCACAGTCCATGGCTTATATTTGCCATCCTGGCGTTTCGGCACCATTTTGCTTTCTGGAGCTGTGCAGTGTGAAGGAGAAATGCACAGACTCAATATAATGTTGGTTTGTTTTATTGTTAAGTCTCTTTACCACATCCTTAATCCATCTCATAAAGCAATCTTCAATCCTCATGCTTATATCTTCCTAGCCAACAGATTTCTTTTTTGGAATAAGGCAAGATATAAACATGCAAATAGATAAATATTTTTAGTCAAATCTAATTCAGCTTCACATTATTCCCAAAAGAGAAATTAAGATATATTATTTTCCCATTTAACAAATAAGGAAATTAAGGGACCAAGAATTTAAGCAGTATGCCCTGACAGTAGAATGAGTCACAGCAGAAACTGATTCACTGTGACCATCCAAACTTTTCTCCCTAACCACCAGCTTCAAATTATTTTTGGTCCCTAACGTGCACCTCAAATCAGCAATACAAGTACCTAAAACCAACAAACAGTTGCCAGGTCTGAGAGAGGAAAGAACAGAGAGAAAAGCAGCCTCACTAAACCCTGACTTTGGCCAGTAAGATTTAGGCAACCGTTTCTTGAATTATAAATGAAGAAACTGGGCTAGAAGCCTCCCCGGTCCTTCCAAAGAAAGGCTACAAGGCCAAGTCTCTGAGCCAGTGTGTTTTGGAAAAAGCCAGTTCCACTGGGTTCTGTGTAGCTACCGTACTAGGTAAATGAGAGACTGACACCCACAGCAACTTCAGAGGAAAGTGGACACTTAGTGCTGCCAAAGTGGTTGTTGACTACCCAACCGAGAGACGTGTTAAGACTTACTCAAATATTTATTTGTAAGGCCTTTAATCTGAAAATCATGCCCTGGCTTTCACAAAGCAAAGTGAAATCGGCTATAGAATGTCTCCACGCCTCAATGCTGGCTTCCAGCCCAGCATGGGGAGGGAGAAGAATATGCTTCAGCAAAAGGACAAAAGACTCTACCATCCCTTAGAACTGTTCAACTGCTTTTTTTAGCTTATTTTATTCTTGGCTTGGTTGTTTGCTTGGGTGGATACAAAATCTTTAAAAAGTGAGAAATGATGCAGAATTCTCAGTCCTCCTACCCAAGGATGCAGTCTGCTGGCATATTCACAATTGAGGTCTGCATCTCTGACCTTCCCAGGCTGTTTTTCCCTTCTTTACTCCTTTTGTATTGAATGTGTACTGTAAACTCACACAGCTGGAGTACGTACACAATGTCTCCATTATATTTCTAATCCTGAATGGAATGGATTAAACTATCAGCATTCTCTCACCTGGGCACTTTTCCCTTTACAAGAATTCTTTTAAAAAAGAAAAAAAAAAAAAACCTGTTTATACGTTTATACTGACAAGAGCTGAGAGAGCCTGAATCACAAAAATAATAATTATAATAATATTAGAATTATTATTACCATCTCTACTATTATAAAAAAGAGCACATCCCTTCTTCACGCTATTGAAGCTCCTGTGAATCGTTTGCATCATATATCTCCCCCAAAGAGAGGAAAGAATAAAGAAGCATACAGGTCATTTGGTCGATTACTTGTCAGTTTAATTCTTTTCATCCTTGAATACTCCAAACTGGGTCAGGAGCCCCATGGCTGGGCCACATGGCACCTGCTCTCCCCTCTGTTCTGGCACTTACTATACGACTCTGTTCTTCCCTCCCTTATCTGTCTCTCCAGGTCTGCTTGCCCTCACCATAGGATCCCATTATGTGTTCATGTGTTGGCATTGAGAAGCTGGTGTTGTAGATCTATATCTTATTTTCTTGGGCTTGTTACAAAATGCCAATTCCTGGGAGCTCAGGAATGCCCTCTAGGACTGCTTGGTCCCTTTATGCTGGAAAACCACTGCCATAGTGTTTCTCCTTAGGAACTATGAATACATAAAAAGTACATGAAAATATCATTGGCTACAACCCATTTAAGTGATTAGGAAACATAAATTATATCACATGATGGAAATTTACTTACTTTTGTTGACTTCAGTATAAGTTTCTCAGAAATAGCTTACTCCCTGCAAGAATATAGTGTCTTAAGGAACCAGAGATGATTTTCTAACCCTGGCTTTATATCTGAATCACCTGAGAAGCCTTTAAGAAAATACAGATCCCAGAACTTACTCTATACCTACTGAATCAGAAAATTTGGCGGAGAATCTCAGAATTGTTTCTGAAAGCAATACGATGTACAAAAATATATCTGAAATTAATAATCTTCTGTGTCCCTCCCCATTCCCTACCTCCACTATTCCTCCAAGAGGACCAGTGTTAACATCTGCTATGTATAGTTCCACTCCGTTAGCATGCCCATATACACACACACAGCTATCTAAGAATACATAATAGAGTTGAATTTGGGTGTGTTTAAAAAATAGGGGCTACACCACATTTACCAATTAGAAGAGTGCTGACATATAAAAATGTTATAAAATATAGTTACTGTTTAATTTTCTTATAACAAAGAGAGAAAGATACATAGATATGCAAGATATTAACAGAAACTAGATATATATGGTAGGATTATGAATTTATCTTCCTTCTGATTATCTATGTTTTCCAATTTTTCTACACTTATTGATTTTGTTATAAGAAATTTAACTTTCCAAAATTATTTGGTTACAATTAATTTGCCAAATTTATTTACCACTAGAACACCATTCCTACATTAATGTATATTATTTGTTGTATTATGCTCATTGTTGTAACAAATCAATCCCTAAATGTAAAAATGTAAAATGACTCAAAGATAATAGAAGCTTATTTCTTGCTTGTTTACATAAGTTGCTAGGTGAAATGTTTGGTACTACCACCCTCCTACAAGTAGTCATTCAGAGATTCAGGTTGACATGAGCTCCGCCATCTTTAAATGTGGCTTCTATTGTTTTCCTGGAAGTTGTCTCCTGTTCAAAAAGCCAGAAAGAGAAAAGAGTTTAAAGGTACAGAACATGGGAAGCTTTAATGGGTCTGACCTGGAAGGGTGCCCTTGAATCCACTGAGATCCTTTGGCTCGAGTTCTGTCACATGCTATACCCGACTGTAAGGGGGACTAGGAAGTGGAATCACTAGCTGGGGAGACACTTCTCAGCAATGGCTCCATGTTTTAAACGGGGAACATGAATCTTTGATGAATCGGTAATTTTCTCTGCCACATTATGTTCCAATCACATCAGCTTTATTGACATTCCCTGAGTACTCCACGTCCTCTGTGCCTTTACTCACTGTCCTCTCTCCACCTGGAATATACTTCTCTGCATACAACAAGCCTGCTTACTCTTCTAGCTCGGTTCCATTTTCTTCTGCTCCCTCAGCCCCCATTCCTTTAGTCTGTTCTTTCATTCAACTAACATTGTTTGAGGTCTACTACATGGCAGGAATTCTTTTAGGCAATGGGGAGTGAAAAGTAAATAAAAAATACAAAATCACTACCCTCTTGGTATAGAGGTCAAGAGAAAAACAAAAAAAATTTAGTAAATAAACCATACTGTAGGATGTGTAGCAGTAAGTTCTAAGAGGATGAATAAAAAAAAAAAATGGAAGAGAAATATGAAATTTCCAGGGGTGAATTTTTAGATAGGCTGGCCAGGGAAGGCAGCATTGAGAACAGGAGTTTAAGTAAAGACTTAAAGGAAGTGCGAGAGCTAGGTAAGTTAATATTTGGGAGGATTCTAGACGGAGAAAAGAGACAGTGCAAAGGTCTTAAGGCAGAATGTGTTTGAACATGCGCCACTGACAGCATGGATGACTCTATGACTTAAGCGTAATGAATGAAAGGGAGAGGAGGTTATGATGTCAGAAAGACAATGGGGCAAGGCCAATCACGTAGGATTTGCAGGCCATTTAAGAACTTTGGCTTTTATTAAGAATGAGTTTAGAGCTATTCAAGGATTTTAAACTGAAGAGTGATATATGATCTTATTTACTTTAAACAAGATCATCAGGTGTAGTAAGAAGATGTTATTTCACACAAAAAAAGGGATTTGGAAGATGTGATTAAGTTAAGGATCTTGAGGTGGAGAGCTTATCCTGGGATATCTGTGTGGGTCCAATATAATCACAAGGGCTCTATAAGAGGAAGGCAGGAAGGTCAGAGTCAGAGAAGAAGATGTGACAACAGAAGCAGAGGTAAGACAGAGGGAAAGACACACACCGAGACAGACAGAGAGAGAGGGAAAGATGTTACACTGCTGGCTTTGAAGATGAAGGAAGTGGCCGCGGGCCAAGGAAGGCAGGTAACCTCTAGAAACTGGAAAAGGCAAAGGAACAGATTCTCTCCAAAGGTTTCCAGAAGGAACCACCCTGTTGACACCTTGATTTTAGCCCAGTGCAACCCATTTCAGACTCTGACCACAAGAACTGTGAGATAGTAAATTTGTGTTGTTTTTTTTTTCTTATCTTTTTTTTATTGCGGTAACATTGGTTTATAACATCGTATAAATTAAATTTGTGTTGTTTTAAGCTACAAAGTTCATGGTAATTTATTACAGCAGCAATAGGAAACGAATACACCAAGCTGCCGTGTTGAGAACAGACTACAGGGAGCAAGAGCTGAAGCAGGGAGTCCCGTTAGAGGACCACTGAGGTAACCCAGGAGAGAGAGAGGAGGATGGACCGAACCATGGGGTGCCTGGGTGATTAGTGAGAAAATGTCAAAGTATGGAAATATTTTGAAGGTAACACTGACAGAATTTTCTCAGAGCTTGCTTGTGAGGTGTGTGAGAAAGACAAGTGAAGAAGGACATGGAAGTTTGCAGCTTCGGCACTGAAAGGGAGTTCCTATCAAGGAGATGGAGCAGGACGAGCTTGTTTGGGGAAGTAAGAATCAACCATCCCTCTTCTCTGCCACATATAGGACTTGGTTATTTTCTTTAGCATTAATTATACAGTCATTTGTGTCCATGTCTGTGCTTGTGGCTAGATGATAAGCACGGAAATCTCTACTATGCATTTTCAACTTAAGAACTTTGCTAGATACAAAATTATACAAAACGTGGCTCTTCAACCTATGACCAGCACACAGTGATGGGACAACTTCTGGAAACAAAACACACTCTTAAATAGAGGATTATCTGCACCTGAGACCAAAAGCCAGGTCTCTGGATTCTTTGATTCCACAAAGCACCAGCACAACACCTTGCAAAGACTAGCCATTCAATTGGTGTTGGTTCAACTGCACACATGCTCTTCCAATAACGACTTATGATTAAATCATCAGTTCTGCTTCTGTTTTCCAAGAAAAGGGATTGAAGGGAAAAAAAGTAAGGCAATTCTTAACCTATTTATGAGAACTTCCCATTCCATTTGAAATTATTCCATTTCTCCCATGGAAAAATAGAAATAAGCATCATATTATCATCTAAGCTTCAGACAGTAAGGATGTATGGACTTGAATTATACCATGAATTGCAGATAAACATTAATTTGTAACCCAGCCCAAAGACCTTCATGATTCATGAAACGTGTCTCCCTTAGCATAGGAGGAAATAACTCCCTTGAAGTCAAGTCTTGGATCCAACTGTCTACCAAAGAGATCTACTAGGCATATTATAGGCATCTCAGACTCAATCTTTCCAAAACTGAACTATTTCCGCACCCCCTTCACCTAAGGCCCCTCAGAAGAAATCTGCTCCGCTTATAATGGTCTTTATCTCTGAAGATGAAAACTCATATTTCCAATCGCTCAGGAAAAATAGAAATAAAAACACACTTGCTCACATGAAATGCTACTGCCCTAAATAAGGAAGCTATCGCTTTTCCTTTTGTCTACTGCACTAAATGCTAGTTCCCTGCAGCAGAATCAGCAATCCACTCCAAGGAAGTAGTACTGATTATAAACAGATATAATAAACTTTGTCACTATATCCGCATTCCCATTTAATCTATTACTCCCTCCTGGCCATCAGGAAAACTTTTTGTGAGTAAAGGATATGGTGTTTTTAAGAGGCAAGTTGTAAATCTATATGTGATACTAAATCTGTCTTCAGGAATAAATCAAAAGAAACAGCTATTTGAGGCACCATTTTTCACTATTCTTTTATTTTAATATTGCTGATATATTTCATTTAAGGCTATTCAAGATAAAATAAAAGTTAATAGACTCTTTAAAAGGCTGGACTTTGAAATAGTTGCTATTGGTGCAAGATAGTATTTTGAAAAAGAGGTTCAATCCACACCTCACATCATACACTAGAATAAACTCCAAATGGATCATAAAAAAATCAAATAAATAAGATCAAACAAGTGCTAGAAGAAGACACCGATGAATTCCTCGGTAGGCTGAATAAGGGAAGCAGCATTTCTAACTATGACTAATATTCCAGATGCAATAAAAAGAAAAATATTCTACTACATTAAAATTCAAAAAAACTTTGCATGAAAAATAAGCTAAATAAAACACAAATGACAAACTGGAAGAAAACAGTTTTGACTTCATCAGAAGTAAAAACATTTTTTTTTGAAAAACACTGTTAAGAAGAAGTAACGGCGGGGCCAGCCCGATGGCGCAAGCGGTTAAGTGCGCGCGCTCCACTGCGGCGGCCCGGGGTTCGCCCGTCCGGATCCTGGGTGCACACTGACGCACTGCTTGGCAAGCCACGCTGTGGCGGCGTCCCATATAAAGTGGAGGAAGATGGGCATGGATGTTAGCCCAGGGCCAGTCTTCCTCGGCAAAAAAAAGAGGAGGATTGGCAGATGTTGGCACAGGGGTGATCTCCTCACAAAAAAAAAAAAAAAAAAGTAGTAATGGCGTCACAGACTGAGAGCAACGTTTGCATTATTTGATAATAACTTGTGTGCAGAATAGATAAGGAGCTCTTCTAACTGAAATTTAAGAAAACAAACATGATGATTAAAAAATAATAAAATCAATAGGCAAATGATTTGAACAAAAACAGACACTTCACCAAAATAGTAGGTACGATCTAAACATTTTCACTGTAAGAACAGAACAGGCTTGGACACCAGTTTCCTAGTAAAACACTTAATAGCTTGAAGCTATTAATCATTGCTGATTCTCATTTAGCTTGTCCGCTTATTATAACTTCAAAGAATTTCCTCATGTCCTATTGCTATCAAATGATACACACCTTTATCTGAAGAAGTCAGAGAGGACCCAAACCAATAATACTCTACCATGATATCTTTTAAGAACGTCACTTACATTATAATTCCTAAAAAGAGAAAGCAATGTAAATGATGTCTAAATGAGAGCCATCTCAATCAAATTTCTTATACAGGTAATCTAACGATATTCTTCAGGCTGATTCATCAAAAAGAAATAATAACAGTCATCTCCAATACAACAGGAGGACATTTTGTTAGATTTGATGATAGACAGTAAAAAACAGCCAGGGCTATAGCTCACTCCAGAGTATAAACAAGATTGTCTCATACTTAACAGTAAACCTAACCCATGACAAGTTCTCCAGAACATCGGATATGCCTCGTTTGGAAATTTAGGAATCATTTCTATCCTTAAAATATCTATTTAGTGGGGGGCCGGCCGGGTGGCATAGCAGTTAAGTGTGTGCTCCGCTTTGGCAGCCCGGGGTTCACAGGTTAGGCTCCTGGACGTGCACCGAAGCACCGCTTGTCAAGCCATGCTGTGGCGGCATCCCACATAAAGTAGAGGAAGATGGGCATAGATGTTAGCCCAGGGCCACTCTTCCTCAGCAAAAAAAGAGGAGGATTGGCATCGGATGTTAGCTCAGGGCTGATCTTCCTCACACACACACAAAAATATCTACTTAGTGATTTAGGAAATGAGCAAATATCTGGGCAGTTTAAATTAATTTTCCCCATTATTTACTACTTCAATAAATATGTATCCTTTTCCATGTGGAAGAACAGAGAGTAAACTAGAAATAAAATAAATATACAATTTCCAAGGCCTATAAGCAGCAAGGAAGTAGCGTATCAGTTACTGTGAGAGAGAAAACAGGATGTTAATGATAACTCAATGAAAAAGTCATAAGGCAACAAACAGTTTCAAGTGCTTGAAGAATGAACAGGAGAGTGAAAGATAATAATGGCAGAAACAACATTAATCGAGCACTTATTTGGCTCAAATTACCATTCTAAGTACTTTACATATATTAAAACGTTTAATTGTCACAATAACTCTGTTATTATTTCTGTTTTACAGATAAGGAAACTGAGAAAGAGATTGTTGAAATAATTTGCCAAGGTCACACAGCTGGTTAGTGGTAGAACCTATACTCAAATCCAACAAATTTCTCTGCAGTAATGAATTCTAGAGGTAAGTGGCTGCTGAATCATGAAGGAACACGTAGGCCAAGGTTAGGAATTTGGATAAACAACATGATTCTCTTCATGTTGCAAAATGTTTTCCTATGTAAACTGTACTTATACAACTAATAATAAAGTAAGAGTGAAATACAACTTATTAGCTTGAAATTGGAATTGAATCTTGCCTTTTTGTTTTCCATTATAATTCTTTTTAAAAAAAAATCCAGGTCCGGCCCCATGGCTTAGTGGTTAAGTCCACACACTCTGCTACCGGCGACCCGGGTTCAGATCCCAGGCGCCCACCGACGCACCGCTTGTCCGGACATGCTGAAGCGGTGTTCCACATACAGCAACTAGAACGATGTGCAACTATGACATACAACTATCTACTGGGGCTTTGGGGAGAAAGAGGGAAAAAAAGGGAGGAGGATTGGCAATAGATGTTAGCTCAGAGCCAGTCTTCCTCAGCAAAAAGAGGAGGATTGGCAATAGATGTTAGCTCAGGGCTGATCTTCCTCACACACACACAAAAAAATCCTAGTTTTTAGAGCCAAGAGCTAAGCATTTATTTATTATGTACACTCCTGGAAAATCTAACATTCCCCCACTCCAAGGTTTTTAAGAAATCCTATTGTGAAAAACATTGAAAGATGGCAAAGTAAAGACTGGTGTTTTTATTTAAAGGATAAGGATGCTTGTCCAAAACCAACTTGAATGATAGAGAATCTATAAAAAGCAAAGCACAGCAGATAAACCTACTTGAAAATCTTATTTCCATGACAACAGAAACAGCATTAAAGGGCCAGCACACCTCTGCAATGCGTCATTGCCAACATATTCAATCATCTAAAATATTTTCAAGAAAAGGAATAATCTTTCATATACAGGCTAAATTATAACTAGTTGAACATATGAAAACATGCTAGCCCTTTTTAAAAACAGAGAGATAAAAAGCTAATGTTTTTAATAGTCATATACAGATTAGCAGGTTTTCTGCTGATTCTGGAAAATGCAGAAATGAAATGTAAGATATAAACTGATATTGCATACAAAATATGAGTTTTATAGTTTCCATATTTATCACTGAATTTATAATTTTAAAAAACATCCAGTTAATCTATATTGTTTTAAGATAACATAGAGAGTGTCTGGTCATGAATATACACGTGGCCAAAATAATTTTTTATTTAAAAAAACCCAATATTATTTTATAATATGAGACATACATAGTCATTCATACTTGGTTCTTCTGTAA
Source organism: Diceros bicornis minor (assembly GCF_020826845.1). Lineage (NCBI taxonomy): Eukaryota > Metazoa > Chordata > Mammalia > Perissodactyla > Rhinocerotidae > Diceros > Diceros bicornis. The sequence continues at coordinate 8,756,079 of NC_080768.1, forward strand.
ATTGGAATTTACTTTTTGGTTTTGTATACATAAAACATTTGAGAAAATTCTAGAAAAATAGCTTTCATCCTCTAAGGTAATAGCAATATTTTGTACAGAATTCCTTTTTGGGATAATATTTCTAAGGCTTCCTAAATTTAAAAGATTCTCCAAAGGCAAATTTAGCATTAAATTATGTAGGATAATTTTGACTATGCTATTTAAAATTACATATATATTACATTACATATTTTAAAGGCATTATGTATTGAGTTTGGTCTTCACAGAAACCCAGTGGAAAGTGGAAAGGGCAGATATTGTTTTCAACATTTTTTCATTGGTGAGGTATTTGATGCTCACAAACATTACATGCTAAGTGGCCATAAAAAGAATAAACACTGTTCTTTATGTTTCTATGTCCAGCTTTTTTCTGCTCCATGATGCTAGCTGCCACACTTAATTTAAAAGATTAAGAATTGTCATCATAGTTCAATTTAATTACACTTTAGTAAGAATGTGAATTAATAGTTTTATGCAAAAAATAAAAAAGAGGGCATTCTTAATCCTCAATCTGTGCTTACTTAATTACAATAACAAGTGATGCAAAATTTGTTTTTGATTTGAAATTTATCAAAATTATTAGCTATGTACCTATTCTTTATACCATCAGCAGTTATATATATATATATATATATATATATATAATATCTCAAACTTCAAGTAGGAACTCTTTCAGTCTCTAACTCTATAAAATAAATATGTCAATCTCTCTACACCCATGAATGCTAAGAAAAATGACCCCTTTCCAGAGCATAAGAGGATGAGTTGGAAAGCCCACTGGATCAGACCATTTCATCTGTAATCCTAATTCTATCACTAGAATGCTGAGTGACCCTCACAAAGTTACTTAAACCTGCTGAGTCTCTGTTTCAACACACAACTTAGGGCTTTAGCAGAAAAGCAAACCACAGACTCTACTCTCAAGAAGTTGGGACCTAGGTCTACTTCATGGATGGATGACCTGTGGAGTCATGTGGGACCCCATACTTAGAAAAGCCCAGTGCTTGGTTTAATGCCTTACTGTAGCTCCTTTGAAATTCTTTTCTTTTTGTAATTGAAACTTTTTATTTTGAGATAATTGTAGATTCGCATACAGTTGTAAGAAATAACACAGAGAGTTCTTGTGTCTCCTTTAACCAGTTTCTCCCAATGGGAACATCTTGTAAACCTATAGTACAAATTCCAGATGGGCATGATGCATTCTGCGAAGAGGGAATAAGATGGAGCTTATTTCTATTTTTGATGTTTTAACAGTTTATTTTGAAGGTCATTTTTAAAACAAAGACAATCTGAGAAAAGACTGCACAGAATACACTCATTAAATAAGTATTGTGATTAAATCAAAATAAGAGAATATGTTCTCTTCTGCAACTCCAGAAATAAGTTCTGTTGTCCTTAAGGTTCTTATACTCCCCAAAAGTGGAAAAGTCATGGCAACTAAAACTGCCTCTTAATCATGTAAAGCTACAGTAGCAACCAAATTTTTCTGTTCTTCCCAATAAGTCAGTTTTGATCTTCAAACTGTGCCCTTTTTTTTTTTCTTAAGAGATGATGCTGGAAATTCAAGGGGATTTGGTGGTCCTTCCTTCACAAGGGCAGCAAGTCCTGGCAATAAGACAGGCACAACTGTCTGAGCAGGTAGGCACAGGTGGCAGACTGGAGATCTACCTTCTATTCTGATGACTTTTCTGCATTAATCTTCCCATTTCTACGATACTCTCAACGTTGTCTGTGAGGCTGTACTCAGAGTGAGGATTTTCTGCAACCTGTGTCTTGTCCTTCCAGCACCTGCTCTGGCTCCACGGCGGATCCTGCAAGTCATAGTCCCTGGACACCAGTCCATGCCCAAGCCATTGGCTCCTAAGAGCTCGGCACCTTGCCACAACATTTTCACGTTGCACCAAGGCTCGCAAATTATGTAGCCAGTCCTTGCTGGGACAATTACTTAGAGGCAATTTCATCTGTGAAATAAGGCAACTGGTACATTCATCACTGACAAAGACTCGCAGCTTGATCAAACTTTAGACAGGCTCCTCTGAGCCCTCTTTTCAACTAGGCTCTGAACTTGCGCCCCGTCCTCGACCTGCTTAGCCCAGTTTTAGGAAGAGTCCTGCTAAGTCAGATTAGAGAGGATCCCTCACCCTGGGTATCTGATCACCCTTGGTAACTGATCCAGGTCTTCATCCCCCGCCTTTGATGTATGAATCCTTGGCCAGTTTAGCAAGAATCCCCCTACCCTTATGACTCCTCTTAGTCATTTTCCAACCACTAACCCTCTCACTCTGCTCCTTGGCCACACATCCCCCACTGTCTTTGCTGTATTCGGAGTTGAGCCCAATCTCTCTCCTCTGTTGCAACAGTCTTGACTCCTTTTGCAGGAGTCTTGGACAAGTGCCAGAATAATTTTTATTTCACGTGACAAATACAAAATTACTATATGAGTCTAAATCTCTCTCCCTGAATAAAACTCTCACCTTCAAACACAGAGGTCATGGGATTCTCAAGGTAGTCTAGAAGACAGAGCAGTCTGTCAAATTCCCCCCCAACAAGGCTGAGCAATCTCAAACCTGCTTTACCCTATGGCAACATTACTTCTATTCAAATGGCAACATTTTCCCTCTTCACTGTATAAAACCAAAAATGTGAAATATCCTTCAATTTCGAAGTCTTATTTTGGTCTTTTTGTCTTGTCTTGATTTGTCCATTTTAGGTTTCAACGACAGAACAATTTTCTTTTCTCTACACAGACAGCAGATGTTCGTTTTCACATAGAAACCGATTTCATGTTTGTTCTTCTCGACATCCTTTAAAATCCAGTATTATTAAAACAGGGGAAGATCTCAGTAACCATCGTCCATGATCATTCAGATCATGAAATGGTGGTTAAAAAAGTCCTGTAGCTTGCACAAGACTTATCTCAAAATATCGAAGTTATCTCAAAAATAACTAAGGATTCATTAAATTCCTCTTAATTTTCTTTTAAATACTTATGTCTGATTTTCTTATCACTGCCAAGAATTTATAAGTGTCTCTTGGGCTCAGGGCATTGAGTTTATTTTTTTATTATTTTAATTTATTTTTTATTGAATTTATTTTTAAAAATTTTCTTTATACATTGCTCTTTCTTAAGAAGATAGGTATAGGTGAAAATTATCTTAAGCTCTTTCACCTTTTCCAGATATAAAGGCTAGAGAAAAGGGTCCTATTATATATTATCTAATATTTGCATTTATCCTTGCTCTACACCAGCTTAACTAAATCCTCTTCTAATACCTGTAATAGTGCTGGTATCTTGAATTATTCCTTTATACTCAATAACAACACCAAAAAAGAAACAGACTTTTTTTTTTGCAACAGAAGTCAATTAAGAACATTTTCTCAGTTAATTCCAGAAAATATGAGTGTACCCTTAAAATGTTCTTTCATCGTGGTGGGTCTATGCCAATGAGATATAGGATTATATTTTCAAGGACTTCTCAGCCAAGTGTTTATAATTACAATAAACAAACACAAGTTCCTATTGTAGAGGAAAGTGTGCTCCACATTATTCATTTCTAATGTAAATATTTTACTTACAGGGATAACATGATTTTCTCAGAGTTTACTTCATTTTACCAAACAACATGGATCCTATATTAAATTATTTTAAATTCTTTAATAATTGATATATTGATTAGTAACTTCTCATCCATGCTAAATGTTCACTTATCACTGTAAACATCTATATGTGCATCGAGTTACCATTCTGCTTATGAACTCATATTCACCACTGAGTGAGTTAAACTACATTTAAATTTCCTCAAAACAAAGAACATGGAACCAAAAATGCAGGTTCCACTTCAGATTACTCTTTCCCTCGCCCTTACCCAGTCTGATGAAACTCCTTTTCTTGAAATTTCTGTAATAATTTAGATCTTCCTATTCCCACAATTTCCACATTTAGCAATCCTTATCTGGATCGTTACAACAACATCCCAATTAGTTTCTATGATTCAAAAGCTCCCCTTCCTAATATTGTCAGGACAATCCTCATAACAGGGATTTTATCACATTAATCCCATTCTAAAACACTTTGTCTCCATTATTTAAATGATTGAATTCATGAATCTGGCTCCAAGCTACCTGTGTAATGTATAATGCACTGTACCCTTTCTTATACTTTATACGAGGGACAAATCAAATAATTTGCTGTTCTCAAAACACACCCCAAAAGTGCTCAAGCTCTTCTCTTGGCCTGGACTGCCCCTCATTCCACTTTAGTTTTCCAAATATTAGCCAACCTCAAGTTCACAGCACCTGTCCTATATGAAATATTTATTGAGGTACTGCAAGGGACTGAACATTTGTGTTTGTGCCTGCCTCAAATTCATGTTGAAACCCGAGCCTCAGTGTGACGGTGTCTTGGAAGTGGGGGCTTTGGAGGTGATTAGGTCATGAGGGTGGAGCCCTCATTAATGAGATTAGCACCCTTATAAAAGAGACTCCATACAGCTTTCTCACTCTTTTTCTGCCACGTGAGGACACAGCGAGAAGACGGCCATCAATGAACCAGGAAGCAGGCCCTCACCAGACACTAAATCTGCCCAGACCATGATCTTGGACTTCCCCAACAGTAAGAGATAAACGTTTGGTGTTTAAGCCACCTAGTCTGTGGTAATTTGTTACTGCAGCCTAAATGGACTAAGACAAGTACCCTTTCCAAATCTTAATATTCCATGGGGGGCTAGCCCGTTGTATAGCAGTTAGATTTGCGGGCTCCGCTTCAGCAGCCCAGGGTTCGCAGGTTTGGATCCCGGGTGTGAACCTGCGTACAGCTTATCAAGCCATGCTGCGACGGCATGCAAAGCATAAAGTAGAGAAAGATGGGCCAATCTTCCTCACACACACACACACACACACACACACGCAGAAAATATTCCATAACACTGTGTCTCTGCTCTCAATTTTGCTTTTAAGTCACTTATTCCAGTTTACCGTATATTTAAACAAAAGAAAGAAACTATTATTTCAATGATTCCCAAATTTTTGTGCATCATAGGCCCTTTTAATAACCTGATAAAAGCTTTCGACCTTCTATCCCATCCCCCTAAAAATGATTATATGAAAACCAACAAAGTTTTGTGTACATTTTTGGTGTTTCAGGAAGCTCAATATGAAACCATGCTTTAAAGTCCTACAAAATTCAATTTAAAAAACCTAGAATATTGGAAAGAAAATTTAAACATTGATTTTTCTCTGAAGAAACTTACAGGGAGGAGCACCCAGAGGCAGGGAGGCTGATTTATCTATGTAACCCCTAGGCACTATGCCCTTGGCGTATGTCATAAGGCCTTGAACCTGAGAGGAACTCTGGTTTAATTAAATACCAAGTATATCATTATGTTTTTATTTCTTTTATTTCGAAAAGTATTACATAGCAAATAATTGGTTAATATATTTACAACTTTTAATGTTCAGAAAACACGATTTTTTCTTAGTGATTAGAGAAATGGATGTATTGAAGCATAAGGTTGCCTACTGCATTTGACTGATTCTGCCATATTGCATGACAATCCAAAAGTCTGTATAACAGGATATTATGCAAAGTATCAAGAAATAGAGGTATAGAATATTAAATTCAAATAATCTCATATACGTAGCAATTATATTAAGTACTTAAATACAAACATCCAAAGCTTCTATGTGCTTATTCAATCTTATACCTGTAAGACGTGTGCTTCAATGGGACTTACTCTAAATATGAAGGAATGAAGGTGAGTTCAATGCATTTGTCTTACATAACTTCATTTTGAGCTCAAAAACAAACAATATTTTTGGAACATTTTTGTTGCCAATAAGTAAGAACCAGCAATCAATGAATTTCCCTCTTTAGCTTAAAGCATACTGGAACATATAGAAAAAGACATAATGCAGATAGTTACTAAACCAAAGTAGTAACTCAGTGTAGAAGCAGGAGGCAGTATGGCCTCATAGAGAAAAAGAAACAGAATACTCCATCCAATACATGTTCTAATAAGTGAACTTAAGACTATTCCACATACTACAGATTTTCATTTGAAACTACCCACGGTATGCTCTCCTTTCCTTCAATCTAGAAACAACATTTCTATACGTACATCTGCCCATTATGGCAAACTCCTATCCTTAAGAAACTCACAGTATTTTCTAACCAAGAACAGTATTCTTCAAATAAAATATTAAATTGTTTAATTCTCTCTCAAGATCATATCTTCATTTCTCTTCTGCCCTCTCCACCACTCCCTGATACCTACTTCTTTTCCCATTGAAAGTTGGCAAGATAGCTCATAGAGCTCTTTTTGAATAGTTGTCAAGACACCAAGGCTGTAAGCTAGCGACTCGAGGCAGCCGCATGCGGAAAACAGCGTTTTCTGGAACATTTGCAGTAATGTATCATCATTTTTAAGGACAGCCTGTTTTGTAGTTGTCTAGCCTTCCAAGTTTCAAAGATAGCAGCCCCTAATGAAAAGCCTTTTCATACATGAATACATTTCCATTTGTATCTCGGAAAGCCAATGAATTGAAACTATTTGGTGTCTTTTGGGACTCACTGGATGAATGTGTTCTTAATTGGATGGCCTTAACTCTTCCTTCGCATTTTATGTTTAAGTTCTAAAACTATCCAACTGTCTTACAGACTTTAAAATAAAATATTTTAGATACTATTCTTGAGGTTAAGAGGCAAACTAAGTTATGATTAAGACCTCCAGTACTCGACCCGAGAACATATTATAACTTAGAGTCTAGCATTAGGCATAACAGGTACCAAATTCTAGCTTTACCTTGCACTAACTGTGATATTTTTAGAAAGTCATCATCCTGTCTTACCTTCAATTCCCTTTCATATAAAATGAGAATATTAATAATTTGCCTACCAAAGAGGAGTGTTCTGAAAATTTCAGAGGATGATGTCTACAACGCTCTTGGCATATGTTTCTAGTACACAGCAATAAATATTGTTATTTATTAACTAATAAACATAAAACCTAATAAATACTGTTATTGTTGTTATTATTATTAAGCTAAGGAGCTATTACAATAATTTTGGAGCTTTATTGATCTGTGTGTAAATAAAAAAAATCTGAGTAAGAAACTAATAAGACAATAAATATATAAAATTCAGATTCATAGTAGAAAAGTGATAAGCCATTCAATTTTAATTTTGGATTTTTTATTGTTCAACCGATTCACTTACAAGGAAATCATATTGAATGGTATGAAATATTGTTCCTTGATAATTGTTTCTATGTATAAAATTTATTAATTTCAAAATTGGTGATTAACTTTATGAATCTTTATAGTTCATAGTGTAAAAGATTTTCCTATTCAGAGGTACGGATAATCTTCCTATCCAGAAGTAAGTACTAGCTCATCTGCTAAGGGAGTGTGGTAAATGCTGCACCAAATATTCATATGCTCCCCAATTCTCTCAGTCCCTTTGCAGTTGGATGGGACCCTGTGACTAATTCTGGTTGATCAATTATGAGCAGAGAACCTGTGTGTCACTTCTAAGCAAAAGCTTGGATAAGAGATATGAGCAATACAAATCTGTGTCTACTTTTTTGGTTTATGAAATATGATAGAAGTTGAGTCTCCATTGGCCCAGCACTCTAAGTAACTATGTGGCACAAAGTTCCCTTATGATCCACATCAGACCTGTGGCATCCACAAAAAATAATCCATTGATATCAAGCCACTAAGATTTGTGAGTTAATTTGTTATTGCAGCATCATCTACCCTGCTCTGGTTAATATAGAAATGGTTTCACTGACAAAGAGATGAAAATAATAGTTACAGGGCATTAAGAATTATCCCTTGATAACTGTCTTTATCTATGATATTTCCCAATTTCATAACTTTTCTTTCATTTGATAAATAGATATTGGAACTTATGTTCCAATATGCACTTTTTCTGCTCAAAGTAAGTCATTGTCTTGTAAGAAAGAGAAGACATAGACATTTATAATAAAACATAGAATCATAGTGTTACATAAGCACAGATAACGTGTTAAATGAATTTTGAGAATAGAAATATGAGCCCTACTAGAAGATTTCTGGGAAGAGATGTGAGATGGTCTAACTCTGGAAGAAGGGGATGCTTTTAGACATGTGTGGATGAGCAGAACATGGGAACAGAGTCATGAGTAGGAGTCCAGAATGAGAGAACAGCATGAGCAACTTCATAAACAAAGAAGAGTGGTTGAGACTGGAAGGAGGGAAGGATGAAAATAAATCAATAAAAAGTTACCATCCACCTTCATGTACTTCTACAAGAAATAAGAGATAAATCTGAGAACGTTATTTAAGTAACGATCTGAAGAGAGAGATGGAAACTATTCAGTCTGAAAGAAGAAAACCCGGAAGGATTTTAATCAGGAGAGGAGCATAATTATACACTGTGCTTTAGGAATCTCGTACTATAAAAGGGACGAATAGAGACATGACAATTAGTAAGAAGTTTATCACAACGCCCTGCATGGCCCATAACAAGAAACTAAATTAGAATGCCAAGGGGCTAACGAGGGGAATTCAGGAGAGATGATGAACATTTTTAGGGATGCAGATTCAAAAAGTTGAGGAAAACAAAAATATGGATATGAGGACAGCAGGAAGGGAGGAGATTCAGATGTGAATGATGAAGGACTGTCATTAGAATAAACAAAACTAAGAAATGCAAGAACAGGGGCTGGCCCGGTGGCATAGTGGTTAAGTTCACACGCTCCGCTTCGGTGGCCCTGGGTTCACGCGTTCGGATCCTGGGCGTGGACCTACGCACTGCTTATCAAGCCATGCTATGGCAGGTGTCCCACACATACAGTAGAATAAGATGGGCACCGATGTTAGCTCAGAGCCAATCTTCCTCAGCAAAAAGAGGAGGATTGGCGATGGATATTAGGTCAGGACTAATCTTCCTCACAAAAGAAAAGAAATGCAAGAACAGAAACAGGTTTGGGATGAGGCAAATTGATTTGGGACATGCTAGCTTTGATACACTAACAGCACTCAGGAGGAAGATGAAGGTGGGTCTGGAAGTCAGGGAAGAGGCACAATCTAAGAGATGCATCCTTAACAGCAACAATAATCTGAGTTATTCCACCTCAAATGATTTGGGACACCCTAATGTCTATTTCTATAATACATTAGGAAAAAAAATATATATATATACACACAGACATACATATATATAAAACTAATATCCCTGCCAGTTAGGCGCTCTTTCTTTCCCTGTCATAATTTCAACAATTTTTCTTACTAGAAACAGTCCTCCTAAAATGCACAAAGTATATTACCACAGCCCATTTTCTCCTTTTTTCTGCCCCTTTGCTCTCTGGAGGCTGCAGTCTCCAACTGAATCTACAAAGGCTCTTGATGTGCAAGGACAGGACTTAATATCCAGGTTCCTTTGAAGAGGGAGGGCACCTGGTCCTCTACCTGGGGTAAAACAGGGCTCATGGATACAGCGGCTTTGGAGTAAGGAGGGGGACACGTGACCCTCCTTTCAGGCTGACATCGCTTGCTCTATCTACAGGTGGCAAAAGATGCAAAGGAATTGTGATCTGCAAGTCCAGTTTGCCCACTGCAGAAATTTCATTCACACCCAAGGTTTTGTTTGGTTTTCAGTTTAATAACGAATTTAAATAATTTTCTATTCTGTATTGAGCTATAATTTACTCTATTATCTTAGTTTTCAGTAAAATCTGTTTTATGTGACAGACGTGTCAGCAGTGCCTTAACCAATGAAAAAAGAGGGCAGTGGCCACACACAGGGTAGAGCTATGTGGGAAAAATGCAGCCTCAGGAAGTGACTGGGAATTAAAAGATCAGTTAGAGCAGGAATTTAGAAGAAGAGATATATACAAGAAAGCAAGGGGCCAGCCCTGGCGGCCTAGTGGTTAAATTCGGGCACTCTGCTTTGGCGGTCTGGGTTTGGTTCCTGGGCGTGGATTTATACCACTCATTGCCGGGCATGCTGTGGCAGCGACCCACATACAAAATAGAGGAAGATGGGCACAGACATTAGCTCAAGGCGAATCTTCCTCAAGCAAAAAGAAGAAGATTAGCAACGGATATTAGCTCAAGGCGAATCTTCCTCAGGAAAAAAAAATAAAAGGAAGAAAGCTGTCAGGAGAGGGTGTTGAACTCCCTCTAATACTGGGAATGGGAGCTCCAGTCATCTTTTTAGACGTTAAACAAAAGGATGAGACCAAAAGGTAAAATCTATATTCCTAGCATTTGGTATTATTCCTGGGACATAATAGATATTCAGTTTGGAACGAATATATAAATAAGTGGAAATGCATGAGAACCTGATGGAGAAAATATCAAGAGAAAAGATAATGGAAATAAAGCAACTTTTAAAATAAACCTATATTACTAAAGGGTAGTAATAAGAAAGGGTTGATAAGAAGTGAGGGATAGTTAGAGAGACAGGTGGACCACCACCCACAGAAGTCCTGTGGTGCACAGAGCAAACGCAACCAGATCAAATAAAGAGTGGTTTTTAAAAATTTAACAGCTCTTTCAGGGCCCAGACTCATCTTCATTCTTGCTCTAATTTGCGCTTTATTAGAGATGACAAAGAAATAGTGAAACATCCCCTTATTGCGTCGTTATAGCTTCATTCCAAACTCTTTCAGTCTCAAAGTGCTTAGAGTTCATATGAATCATAAGTGTTTCTATGCCCAAATTTCAAAATGCACTGAGACTTTTTTTTTTTAACTTAAAGAGTGGAGTGTGGAAAATCATTTCAGAGTGCTAATTGTACAACATTTAAGTTTCTCTCCTATTTATTTAATATTCTGCTGCCTTTAAAATATAAAAAGGAAAGTCTCTTTTTGCTCCCAGAAAAATATGAAGAAAAAAATCTTGACACTGTAATTAAAATGTGGAAATAGTAATCAAATAAAATATTTCACATTCTTACAGCAAGGAGGAAATTAAAAAAGACGTACCCCTTGTATTAAACAATTTATAATAGATTACATAAGATGTAGCAAAGTGTCTGAACAATACTCAATAAACATTGTTTTCCTTTCCTTAACATTGTACCTAAATGGGCCAGACAGTCACTGCTGGCATCACATTTCTTCTCAGGTCTAACATTCTCTTCTTTAGGGTACATGATTCCTACAAAAGTTTGGTTATGGAAATCTCTGAAGATAATTGACTGCTACAATTAACATGCCTTATTTTTCCCCATTATTTATAATTTAAGGGAAAATTTTCAAACCACTTTAGTTCAAAGAGATTAAAGCACTTTAAGAATAATTTACCACTTCTATCCTTAATAATTAATACATATTTACAGTGATTACTTCCACTCAACTCCCAAATATTATTGAAATGAGGCTTTTTTGGCACAATATCAAAAAGGATTATTTAATAAAAAAAAAAAAACTGGTGCTAAGTTTACAAGAAAGTATTAACAAAAGAAGCTTTTCTTTTTCTCTTTTTACCTGATCTTACCTAAAAACTTAAATTGAAGCTTAACACAATATTAAGGAAGTATTAAATAATAGTGCAGTGTAAACCAGTTAATAATTGGGAAATCAAACAAGTTCTTTTTTTGGTGTTTTTCTTAGCTTTGCAAAGCCACAGAAACAATGAGATCAAGAAGTAAGAAAATCAGGAAATCTTTATTGCTCTTTACAAAGAATCAATAAGATTACCAGCAGAGTCATTCTCTGCTTTTATGTAAGGGGTTATGTTCTAAGGAATTTAGGAAAAAAGAGAAAAGACAATACCCAACAAATAGGAGTTGTGGCAACTTGAGAACTCACATGACTCACTGAGATTTTATTTCTCAGCAGTACTTTTGTAAGAAGATATTAATATCACTCAGTTACCAAAAATAAAAACTTTAAGACTTCTTAGCAAGTTCAAACAATCTTTGTAAGCCTAAACATTCTTAATTATTGCACTATCAAAGAGTGAAATAGAGTCTATAAAATATATTTTATAACTGGTCCACATCAATTTAAACTGTAGCTACCCACTTTATCTTGAAATTAAATGCAAGCTGCCAATTGATTTAAACATGCCAATAAGTTAGAAAACAAAGGGAATCCCATAAAAGGAGAAATAAGATAAAACACAGGGAAAGCATATTTCTGACCTGGCAGCTTAACTGAAAATGTTGCTGACCAAAGTTCTGAGGACCTAATTTTTATTACAAAAGAAGCACATATTTTGGAAATATGTTTGTGTCAGCACAAGTTAGCAGAAGATAAGTATCTCTAGGATAAAGACACTGAGATAATCAGTTTCTTAGAAAAAAATAAAAAGCAAATCAAAAAAGGAAACAGAACAAGGAAAGTAAGAAAGACATGAAGACCGAGTGAAGGTGTGTCATCCAGAAATTACAGGAAGCCTCTTGAACTTAAAGATGGGGCCAGAGCTTAAGTTTCATAAAGAATGTTTTCATCTGATACCAGTGAGAGTTCTCACAGGTAAAAATCCTAGGACTTAAGAGAAAGGAAAGTTCTAATGAATGACTAGTGGGTGGACTATTGCTTCAGGCCAAGATTGAGTAATTGGGATTGGATTTACTCTCACACCTGAAACAACCAAAGATTGAACAAAATCTATGAAACAATGGCTTTCAAGACAAACGCCATCATGCAACAAAAGATGGAGATCCCTGAGAGATGGGCTACAAAAGACAGATCCCTGAGAGATGGGCTACAAATGAGGTGGATATGCTCATGATCTCGACTATGGTTACAGTTTCATGGATGTATAAATATGTCAAAACTTATCAAATTGTACATACTAAATATGTGCAGCTTTTCAACTCAATTATATTTCAATAAATCACAAAGAAAAAAACTTTTAAAAATCGAAAGAAAGTTAAGTTAAATCTTCAAAAATTTTAGAGACAGGACCCTCTAAGTTTGGGAATCATGATGTCCCTGTACACATAAAGGAGAGAGAACAAAAGATGGAAGCAGTTTAATCTTCTAAAGTAATGCTAAACTAATTAAGGAACATGAAACCTAATGTGTATTATTCACTTTTAGTTAAGTATATAATTTGTTCCATGAAATTCTCTTCCACTAGAGAAAATATCTCCACACCCTTCGTGAACCCCAGGTGTGCTGTACAGCAGAAGAACAGAAAGGTGCACATCCTACAGAAAGAAGATCCCAGTGAACCCAGAGAAATAGTATTTAGACGAGATTTTCTCTCCACTTCCCTCTCACTTGACTCACACGTTCTTGTGAGATTCGGGATACAAAGACAAGAATCCAGATGGAGTGTTCTCAGATTTTCTTGGAGAATACCACAAAACATCAAATTGCTAGGAGCTTGATGCTCATAAACAAAACCAGCCGTGCTGTGACTCCATGAATTCAAAACAACTATGAGTAATATCTTAAGAGCTTTACTATAAAAAGTAAACAACATAAAGATAGCTGGAAAATCCCAAATATTTGGAAATGAAGCAATATACTTCTAAATAACACATGGGTCAAAATGTTTCAATAGAAATTTTAAAACATTTTGACACAAATGAAAATGAAAATATAACTTATGGAAATTTGTAGGATGTAGTGAAAGCAGTATTTAGAGGGAAATTTCTAACATTAAATTCATACATTAATAAAGAAGAAAGATCTGAAATAAATAACCTAACCATCTGTCTTAGGACACAAAAGTAAAAAGACCAAATTAAGCCTAAAGCAAGAAGAAAGAAGATAATAGCAATTAGAGCAGAAATTAATCAGATTAATTAAGTGTAAGCAACTTTCAATTAATTATATGAAACTGTGTATGTTTAAGCAACTTCTTCAAGCATTAGAAAAAGAAAGGACTAGCTTTTGTTGGGTGAAATCTATAACTTTGGTCTTATTATTCTAATGGGACCATAGGCAAACTAGGCTTCACATTCTTCCAAATGGCTTCGTAAGGCAGCCATCCCCAGGATGGTTATAAAACACCAGTGAGAAGGCTATATCCCATTAAATTATTCCACTGCATAATCCAAGAGAGTTCTGACATATTGTCCAAATTTTCACTGTCCTAATTTCCATGCTTTTAGTCCTATTTCAATATATTCTACTAAATAATTTACCTTGTTCTATGCAGTTTATATGCTTTAAATATTTATAGGCTATTAAATAGGCATTAGAATGTTTTCTGCTATATGTGCTCTGCCTTAATTATCCACATTTTTCAGATTTTAAAAACTGAATCGTGTATTTCCTCTTTATAATTAATTTAAATACAGCCTACTCCAGATATCTATTATCCAAGAAATTGTATGACATTTAAAGCTTTCCCCAAAACTGCAAATACGCATTTTTCCACTTATTAAGATATATGTTTGAAGCTCAATGACACAAAACAGAATCCCAGGGCTCGCTTACTCTCATGCTAATCTACTAGCTCATATCAAATCTATGGCAAGGTTGTGACTTAAGGTAATTCAATTTGGGAGATGAGGTAGAAATGGTAATGTATATTCCAATGTTCTGACGCCTATGATCATGACATCTTCAAAGCACCACTTTTAAAATTAAAAAAAAAAATCATTCCTAAAGAATCATGATCATCACACACATTTTTCATGTGTTGATAGTCTATGACATTTCCAAATTTGATTTGCTACTTCTCATTCTTACAATAATCTGGACAAAATTTGTAATCATATATAGGAATATATATTTTTTCTGTGGCTGGTATTTGCACTATTTTAAGTGTCTTTTGAAGAACAAACATTTTAATTTTGATTGAATTTAATTTATCATATTTTGTTTTATTGGGAAAACGTTCAAGATATTCCTTTATTATCGTCTTAACGTCTGTAGTGATACACCCTTTGTCATTCCTGATATTGACAATTTGTGTCTTCTCTCTTTTTTCACTAAATAGGTTGGCTAGGAGTTTACCAGTTTTATTTGTCCACTCAATCAGCTTTCGGTTTCATTGATTTTTGTCCATTAATTTCTTGTTTTCTATATCATTAATTTCTTCTCATCATTATTATTTCCTTCCTTCACTTATTTTGGGGTTACTTTGCTCTTCTTTCCCTAATTTCTTAACGTGAAAGTTAGATCATTGATTTGGGATATTTATTCTTCTTCCTTCATTCTTCTTAATATATGCAGTTAATGCTATGAAGTTTCCTCTAAGCAGAGCTTTAGCTGCATCTCACAAGATTTGATGTTATGTTTTTCTTTTCTTTCAATTCCAAATGTTTTCCAATTTTTCTTGTGATTTTTTTCCCTTAACTTATTAGTTATTCAGAAGTGTGTTGAACAGTTTCCAAATTTTTGTGGATTTTCCAGTTATCTTTCTGTTATTGATAGCTAATTTAATTTTGTTGCTGTCAGAGACATGCTATGTATAATATCAATCAGTTCAAATTAATTGAGACTTATTTTATGGCCTGGAGTATAGTCTACTTGGTACATCTTATTATCATTGAGTGACAATCTTTGTAAATGTTAAATCTTTACTTGATGAATGAATGACATCACCTTTCTTGGAAGTCACTCATTTCCCCTTCTGTGCTCATTAGTTGTATGATCTCAGAAGACTGTCAATTCAGTCTGGCCCCCGTAACTTATACTATTAATGACTTGAGTTAGTCTACATCAATTGCTAGGATCTTTCTAGTTTCTCATGTTATGATTACATTTGTACATAACATCCCAAATGCTAATTCCAGGCCTTATAACTTATGTAATCACCAGCAATTTACTTCAAAAAACTACCACGCCTGAGAGAAGCACAAATGACTAAATTTCACATATTTTCAAAGTTACTCTCAATTTGTCAAAAACCTCAAAACTTGGGGCCAGCCCGGTGGCGCAAGCGGTTAAGTGCGTGCACTCTGCTGCGGTGGCCCGGGGTTCGCCGATTCAGATCCCGGCGCACACCGACGCACCGCTTGTTAAACCACGCTGTGGCGGCATCACATATAAAGTACAGGAAGATGGGCATGGATGTTAGCCCAGGTCCAATCTTCCTCAGCCAAAAGAGGAGGATTGGCAGATGTTAGCTCAGGGCTGGTCTTCCTCACCAAAACAAATAAATAAATAAAAATAAAACCTCAAAACTTAAACCCATGAATGCCAATGATTTATAATGCTTTCATCTTTTTTCTATGTATTTTTGCACAGTTGTAATCATTGTTATAAAAATTAAATGAAATAAAATATATCTTGCCTTTTTTCTAATATGATATTGGCCTACTAGCTAACTGCTAATGACTTCAAAAGTCTCTTCTTTATATAAATATGTGACTCTGTGTAAAAAACAAACAGAAAAGAAAAACGTGGCACATAAACCTAGAGAGACTCTTTTAGTCACTTACAAATATATGATATGTATTTATTTTTTAAAAAACACAGCAATGTAGCACTTACTATGTGCGAAGCATTGCTCTAAACATTTTACAAATTCTAGTTCACTTAATCCTCCTAACTAAATCCATGATGTAAGTGCAATTATTTTCCCCATTTTAGCAGAAATTTAGGAATTTAGAACATTAGAATTTTAGGAAATTCAGCAGAGAGACATTAAGAAGTTTACCTAAAGTCACATGCGAATAATTTGCAGCATTAGGATTTGAACCCCAGCTATCAGGTTCCAGGGTCTGTGCTCTAAATTATTGATCTACATGAGAAGTATGTCACTACTTATTTTCTTTTACTCACAAATTGATTAACAAACTAAATTACAATACTAGTGTAATTAGTATCATTAGTTCTACTGTTCCAAAGAATATACAACACTTTTACGTATGTTATCTTTGTCTTCAAATATTTATTAGTGTTTCCTTGAACCAGAGTATAGCACCCAAACTTCACTTTAAATACAAGATCTACTTGTTCCTGAAACAAGTCTTGACATTATCTCAGTTTTTTTTCAGTGAACTAATTCACTTCCTCAAATATCAAACAGCAATGCATCATAGAAGAGTTCCTGTGAGAGAAAAAAGGTTAACCTAATCTTTTTTTTTTTTTTTTGTGAGGAAGATCAGCCCTGAGCTAACATCCGTACTAATCCTCCTCTTTTTGCTGAGGAAGACCGGCCCTGAGCTAACATCTATTGCCAATCCTCCTCCTTATTTTCCCCTTTTTTTCCCCAAAGCCCCAGTAGATAGTTGTATGTCATGCTTGCACAACCTTCTAGTTGCTGTATGTGGGATGCGGCCTCAGCATGGCCGGAGAAGCAGTGCGTTGGTGCGCGCCCGGGATCCGAACCCAGGCCGCCAGTAGCGGAGCGCGCACACTTAACCGCTAAGCCACCGGGCCGGCCCTACCCTAATCTTTTTAATTCAGGTTCTCAGGCTACCTTGTTGACATTGAACATTCAACTATCAGGTGGTCTTTTGTCTCTTTACTCACTCTTTCAATAAAGTTTTATTAGACACCTACTCTGTGACAAGCACCATGCTAAATATTGAGGAGAGAAAGGAAAAAAAAAGTACATAGATTTTTATTTATGCAACTTAAACTTTCTTAAGTTTTTACTTTACATTCTAAATCTCACAATTCTTATGGACTGCTAACACAGGGTTCTATCTAGAACCCTGAAAACTTCCTCTTCTAATATATTGAAGTCCTGTTTTCACTACATGGTTTCTTTGCTCTTCTAATTTCTCCTTGCTCCCATATTTTTTTTTCCTGATGAAAAAGTGCTCTTTCAGCAGACTTTCTCTCCTGTCTCCTGTCTATAGTGATTAAGAGCTCTAGCTCCCATGGGTAAACAACTAAAACATCCAGTTTCTAGCAGCCTGGATCGTGGACAAGTACCTTTGTCTTTCAAAGCCTGTTTCTTCATCTATAAAAAGAAGACTAAAGGAAACTTATTCTAAAGAATTGTAAGGATTAAATAAATGCACTCAAGAAACAAAATGTTCGTGACACATAAGAAATGTTCAATAAATATGAGTTGCTACTATTATTTATCTTAATGATGTTAATATCATGTTTTTAGAGCTTATTTACAACCATTCATCTTCTTTTTTCCAAACTTCCTGCTTTATTTACTTGTACATTAACAAGTCTTCTGGTGTTTCCCTAGTGTCTCCTTGTGATTTATTTTAATCACTTTACCTTCGCCTTGGACAAACAGTTTTAACCAAAATATTGGAATTTTTATATTCAAAAGAAGAAAATCTTACCAACAAAAATAGTTGCTTTTTCCCCATCTCTGAATATTTCTCAAAGCTCCTTTTTAACTCTTGCCATTATTTTTGTCTCTCTCCTCCTCATTACTTCCTTTGGCAAGCAATGACACCATTCCCTACACCCATCCACACCATCATTTCTGGCTTATTCTGACCTCTTCCATCCCAGGACTACCTGTCCTTATATTTCTCCTGTATAGGAACATTGCATGTTCAGGGCCTTTGTGTAAACTTTATAGCATTATGATGTCTTTTTACCCTTAACCAATACAATCCCTAGTGACCATTTTGTATATAAATATCTGTGATCTACTCACAATTTTTGCTACAGAAACAGATCAAAAGTTTTATTCTTTTTCTTCCTCCAGATATTTCCAAAGAGATCATAGACTGTTTCATTACTAAAGCTCAACTAATTTGTCCCTGACATATGCATTCAGAGAAAACGTCTGATGCAGTCTACTGAGAATTTTCAATTATGGTTTATAAAATATAATCTCTTTATGCTTTTTTTCTTTTTTCCTGGATTCCTTGCAAGGTAACATCCTTTAATCTTTCTGTTGTTCTCTTACTTTCAGAGATATCACATATTCATTCATTTATCTCTACTGCCTTCTCCTTTTTCTCCTGGTCAATTAGACAAGCTAATATGTTAAATCAATATTAAAAGTAACTTTAAAAAAAATCTCTCCTCTCATTGTCACAGTTTACAGAAGTGCATATTCATCAGGTGTGGGTCTAGTGCCCTTCAGTTCTGTACACCATTGCAGTGTCTCTGATCACTATGCCACACAGTGGGGTCCCCCTGTTTACTCTATCCCCACCTCCTCCCTCACTACTCTACTTCAGGCTTAAGCTCTTCTCCTCTATTTCCAGGTATATCTTAAAATTGCTTCAAGAGCTTCTTTGATTTCTTTCTTTCTTTCTGAGGCATCAACCATCTTTGTTTTTGCCCAGGAAGCATTAAAATATTCTTATAAAGTAGGTATGGTGAATTGCCATGCAAATTAAAGTATATAAAACTGAGGAGAAGAGAGAGACTGAAATATTTCTAAAATTCATGTAATAGAATTCTCTGTACTTGGCTTTCATTGAGAATTCGAGGAAGCATTATAAATTTCATCTATTAAAGTCAATATAGCATAAATATTCTTGTCTTTAAAGTTGCTCTATTACTTGGAGTACGTAGAGTAAAAGTTCTTCAATTCTATTTTAGAAATACAAGGGTTAATAACTAAAAAATGCCAAAATTGGTGTGACAAAAGGTGCAAAATAGTTAATGCATTTGAAGCAATAAATTAACATGTAGACAGATGGTATAACCTTCCTGTGAAAATAAGATTCTAAAATGTACACTTCTGTGAAACCAAAATGTGATCATCAGAGTTCTCTTTAACAAGTCCTATTAGGATTGATTAAATTATATCCCTCTGGGTTTAGAAATAATGCTAATTAACCCTCATAGAGGGCTAAAAAGAAATGCATTATTTACTGGACAAATACATACCTGCTGATTTTATTTAAGGTATTTATTTAAGAAGAAGGAGAAAATATTTCGGTGTATTTTTAAAATTTTTGTTCTTCTGAGTCTGTGTCTGTGTGTGTGTACATTCTAGCTATTTTGATTGAATATATATATTATGTTAATTTTCAGATGAGTAATGAAGGGAAGTGTGTATGCCTGCCTCAGCTTAATGAGTTAACATCAGCAGGCTTTTTTCTAAAAAATTATCATTTACTTAGTACTCATAATTAAATGTCACATTAAGATCTTTCTTTATTAAACTAATTACTTTGTCATTTATAACTTTATGTCTACTGAAAATTTACCTACAAGTCTGCAAAGAAAATTGCTTAGTAAAGAAAAAAAAAAAATCACTGTTAATATTTCATATGAAATATTGTTACAATTAAGAACATAATCACATTTTCTGCTAAACTAGGTAGCTGTTTACATTTTAAAATATACATAACAATACTTTATTTGCTATTCAGTTATATTATTATAATTTTCACAATAATGTGAAAATATATTCTAATAAAATTAATGGGAAAATATATTCTAATAAAAACATGACCAAATTATGAAGCAATTAATTGTAATAAATCAAAGATCTGAAGGATCAATTCTGTTTTTTCTCATTGATGACTAATAATAGTCAATGAATTAACTTCATTTTTCCAAAAGAAGGCATTAAATTTTTGTTAAAAATTTCATGTTGTCTCATTATTTCCTATATAGTTGTAATACAAATCCTTAATTTTTAAGAGAATAAAATGTGACTGTCTCTTTTAGTACCTTTTCTATGACAGACTCTCAATATGAAAACAATTTATAGTTCAAAAAACTCAGTAAACAATTGTGCTTATATTCATTACTGTGCCCCAAGCTGTTCAATTATCTAACATTTGCTTCTATTGTACTCCATTTTCCTACCGACTTTTATTTTCATTGTTATTAATTTTCTTCATCAATTTAACCATTATTTATTGAGCACGTGTCATATAGTGAAAAAGTAATGAAACAGTCCCATAAACTCCAGAAAACTACAATCTATAGAAAACTAGAGCAAAATACACAAATAGCTAATCTAAAAGGTAAAAAAATGACATCTTTCATAAAGGAGGCATATTGAAGTACAAGGAAAAGTGGAGCTCCAAACTCCTGAAAGAAATGGGAATCTGGGCCACATATCTCCACGTTGCTCAGGTCAGTAAAGATGGTGGAATAAAGAATAGAAGTGATGACAAGCCTAAGGATGTATCACTGATGAACACCCACATACAATTTGTTAGAGAAACAAAATATTCCAGAAGAAAGTCAGAAAATAAGAGGTTAAAGACATTTTAAAAATAGAATGTAATGCTGTGAAGCCAAACAAAGATTTTTCAAGAAAAGATAATCAGTCAACAAGAGTTCAGAGAGCTCAGTGAGGGTAAGGAGGGATAAAAGTCCTTTGGCACGGGGACAGTTCTCTGGTGACTTGAGAAACAGTTTGAGAACTTGACATGGAGGGGAGAGAAAAGAGTAGCTACTGAAGGAGCAAAGCTAATGGGTATGACCTACACTTTCCTCGTTTTCACTGAGAAACTGGAGAGACTTTATGGTACTTTAAGGCAAGAGAATGTCAATGGCAAGGTTTGTTGATTTTTTTTTAATAATTTGGAAATGAGAAGGTGAATATCTTAAAAGTCAAGAAGAAAATGACAGTGATAATGAGATTAAATATGAGAAAGAAGGTATGTGATAACAGAAATTTCCAGAAAATGTAGATGAGATTGAAAATAAGGGATCCTTGTTTTGAAATAAATGGGAAATGGGAGAAGAGGAAAATTTACACAGCTCACTGCAATTGACATTAATCTTTTCAATTAATCCAGTATCACGGCCATCTGCAAAGAAGGAGAAGGAGAGTATGCAGGATTATGGAACAAGTGTTGTTTTCCACACTGAATCCTTTCCTACTTCTTTATAGCACTTCCATTTCCTTCTGTGGAATTCCCTATTCCCCAGTGTTTGTGGGTGTGCTTCAACACGAAATCCAGGTGCCTGCCTCCAATTACAAAAGCTGAAGGGGCCAGATCTTGCTTTTCATGACCACGTACAGCCAAGAGGCAGACCTGTGTCCTGAGCTTAGCTGGAAGATTTACTCCTGGGACTTTGGACTTGAAGCAAGACCAGAGAAAGGTGGGAGTACATACTCGCCAGCAGCTGTGCACTGACCTACTCCTGCCAAATAACCATTCCCATCGCTCCTCCTTTCTGGCTCCCCGAGTTGCCTTGGCCTTGGCCTCTTCAAGGCTGTTTCTTGAGCATTCTTGCAATTCCACGAGCTTTTGATACAAAGCCAGTAACTTTTGTTTGCATTAAGTTATCCATATGTCCATAAGTAGTTTTATTTCTTACAACAACACCCCCCTGTTAGAACAAATGTAACTGGCACAGGAGTTGGAGACTGAAGGAGGAGAGAAAGCATTTGTAACTGAGATCACGGATAATTAACAGAGAGTCAACTAAAGTTGAAAGGCAATCACCAATACCACTGATAACCTAGTTAAAATTAATGGACATAAACTTACAGTTTTATAATGGCCAAGCCTAATGTCCTACATGATAACTATTGTCCATGTTACATTTTTTACAACAAATCATGTGGTACATTCCCAAATTTAGACAATCAAGATGCTGGTTACTCGTAAAGGCACTGTACATGGCTCCCTAAAACATCATTGCATTTGCCAAATAAAAATGCAGAGATATCCGAATACAGCAAAATGATTTATAACACATCGAATTTTTCCAAGCTCAGCAACCTATAGAAAAGTAGTGGATGATCATTCATGATCATTCCAAGGTCCCTAAATTCTTTTAAGAATGAACGCCTTGGAAATAGAAATATTACCTTGGTTCTCAAGGGCGGACTATATAGAGGATTACTTATCTTTAAGAGCTATAACCAGCCCCCCCGGTAGACTAGCCTTGAATGTCTGGTCATGATAAAGCAAGCAGTAAGAAACCTACAACAAGTGCAAGAAAATGAACACAAGGTCTAACAAGTGCTGGTTTTATTTCTAACCACTGGCTTGACTAGATAAGTCAGATATCTTTTTTGTCTTTTACTTTTTCATCTGTGAATTGAGATTTTTGTCAAAAATTTTCACCTAGCTCAAGCCTTCCAGAATCGGTGCTGTGATTTCTCCATGTAGTTTAATTCCATATGGTACGTAGATCTAAAAATAGCATTAATGTGGGAAGAAACCTAAGAAGAGTGTGGTGACAGTCCCACGAGTTTCAGATGAGCAGTTTCATGAAGTAGCTCCTATTAGATTCCCAGAATATTGACTTTCTTACCAGAATAAGCTATAGAAGTAATAACATGACTCATGCAATGGCCAAAGTCATGATTATAATTCATTAAATAGATTAGATTTGAAGTAACAAGGAAGTTTTAAAAACTAAAATTACACTTTGCATTTTACTAACATATACTGTACTTTATGTCCTCAATTTCTGGAAAGAAAATATGCCACTCTATTTTCAGTTTTTACTTCTGTTTGTAGAGGAGATGCATTTCTCTCTGAAAGCTGTCTTTTGAGTACCATGGTAACCACATCCCTGCAGTTAAGTCTGTCCTGTCGGATGCGCAATTTAAGACATTTGCAAATGCCACCTAAGATCACACACTAAGCAGACAGGAAAGGGTATGCTTTAAGATGAAAATGGGAACAGTGCTTAGTGTTGGTCAAAACGAAATGCCAAGAATGGGGAAGAGGAACGGGATTCAACCAATACAACAACTTTTGCCACTGCTCTGAACAATCCAGGAGTTCTTTTTTTTCTATGCATCCTCACCATTAAGTCAGTCTGGTATTTGCTCCTCACCTGGTTCTCTGCGCTGGGGTGAATCCCATGGTTAGAGAAACACAGGCCGGAAATGATAAGATTCCAGCTAAGGGGTAAGAAGGGTAACAGAGACGGTGACACTGTCCCGATGGGATTGTGCACGAGCAGAGAGTGCCTCAAGGTCCAATTCTGGAGGCTCTAGCAGCATTATTAGAAGGAATACACCTGATGATTCCCTGCCATCAGGGAAATAAAAGTCAGCGGATGTCAAACGGCAAAGTCAGCGGATGTCAAATGGCAAATCCAGCAGGAAGTGACATTTGCCCTGAGGTGAACGCAGCCAGCAGATTCATCTGCGAGCACACGTGAGGCCCACGCCACCATGATCACCTCCGGAGAAGTTTTGTTCCTGCTTCAGATAGAAGGAAAGGAGGGACAGCAAATCAAAGTCATTTTAATGTGGCAAACAAAGTAAGTGACTATCTATAGCAGGACAGCAATCTAGCTAGAGTGTTCTATACTCTAATAACAAAAAAGGACAATTGAACACCTTTATACAAAAACATCAAAATAGTGGGGTAAATGGCTTTTTTTCCTCTACTAAATATTATGTATAAGAAATTGATTTTCCTTTGCATTATACCCTCAGTGTCCATCCATGTGTACACCTGAAATTTTTACAATGCTATAAGCCAATGTTACTGCAATAAACAAAAAATTAAAAAAATAAAAAATAAACAACAAAAAAAAAGAAATTGATTTTATTTTTGATACATATTTTTTGGCTAAAAAAATGCTATTTATTATTGAATGCTATTTATTATTGAATAGTAATGATAATAATCATTAAAAATATTGAAACAGCCTTTTCTAAAAACCCACTATGTCAAGCAACAATCAAAATAAAATTTCTAGTCAAAAAGATTTTTTAAAATATACTTACGGAAGAAGTTGATTAAAATAATTCACATCTAGGGGCTGGCGCCGTGATGTAGCAGTTAAGTTTGGCGCACCCTGCTTCAGCGGCTGAGGGTTCGCGAGTTTAGATCCCAGGTGTGGACTTACGCCACTCGTCAGCCATGCTGTGGCAGCAACCCACATACAAAATAGAGGAAGACTGGCACAGATGTTAGCTCAGGGCTACTCTTCCTCAAACAAACAAAGAGGAAGACTGGCTCAGGACCAGTCTTCCTTAACGAAAAATAAATAAATAAAATAATTCATATCTAATTTTTTAGATTAATAGTTTGTTATACATTTATTTATCCATAGTTCATTATTATTTTAATCAATTAAAATTAGAAACCTTATGTCTCATTTCCTCCATTTCCAATTAATATAAGGGAAGAGAGAATATATATTTTCCACTTTGCCTAAGGTACTGTGGTTCTTTAATAATACCTATTATTATTTTTTGGTGACATAATTTTTCTTTAATATTTCCCATGAGGTCTGCTATGTACTTATCAAAATATTTAAAGGTAGCTGATACAGTTAGTAATTTAATGCAAGAATGAGCACTGAAATTATTTTATGCTACTGGATGGTTAATAAAACTGTCAGTAAAAAATGATAAGGACTCAATATTAATATCTTGCATTTATAGGTTGCCTTATTTTATATTAAATAAAAAATGGAAAGCTCATATTTTTTCATATTATTTATCCTCAGAGTTTTGACAAATATTTAAAATTATTCTTCCACAAAGCTACGAAGATTGCCATAGAGACCCAGCCTATCATTTTTATAAACTTTGACATTTTTATTTTTCCCTCTTGCATTTCATCTTCTCTTTAAAATCAGATATTTTACTTTATGTTTTCCTCGTTCATGCATTTAAAAAATATTAGTATACACACTATGATCCAGGTGCCATGCCAAACACTGTAAGGAACATGTAAGGAAACATAAGGAACAGGCTAAAAAGAATTCGCAGTCTAGTAGGGAATAGATTTGTAAAATAAGACTACATGGTAAAGGGCAATAACAGAGTCATGAGGAAGACACAATGGTTACACAGAGGAAGATCAATCTTCCATTGGAAAAAGTCAAGGAACTTATCAAATAGGAAAAAACAAGAGTTGAGTCTGGGAAACACTAGTAGGAATTCACCAGTCGGTCAGGTGATAAAGGGATTCTAAGAAGCAGGAACAATTTATGGAAATTTTTAAAGCTCTTGAAATTGCGTGACATGATCAAAGGTCTTAAAAAGACTCATTGTTTAATGCATACTAAAGGGCAAGGGGGAGAAGAGTAGGTCACGTTGCTGGAACAGGAGTCAGGGTCTAACCACGGAATCTGTACAATCCTAATGAATTGATATTACTTCCTACAGCCAATGGAAAAACATGAGATCAAAACATGAGGTAATTGGGGCCTGCCTGGTGGTGCAGCGGCTGGGTGCACACGCTCCGCTTCCACGGCCCGGGATTTGCAGGGTCAGATCCCTGGCGCACACCAGTGCACCACTTGTCAAGCCATGCTGTGGCAGCGTCCTATATAAAGTAGAGGAAGATGGGCCCAGATGTTGGCCTGGGGCCAATCTTCCTCAGCAAAAAAAGAGTTGGATTGGCATAGGATGTTAGCTCAGGGCTGGTTTTCCTCACAAAAAACAAAAAAAGAAAGAAACGAGGTAATTCATCCAATTTGTTCTGTAGCATATTGGTTTGGAGTTTCTTGCTCTGAAAATATGCACATCTAAGCTACTGCTCTAGATTATCACTGTACAGAGAACGATAAAGTGAGCCTCATATGTTAAATTTTCTAGTAGGAACATTTTAAAAAATAAAAATAAAAGAGGAAATTAATTTGAATGATACGTTTTATTTAACCAGATATTCAAAAGATGTAAATATTATCATTGCAACATTTAATCAATATGAGAAATTATTAAGGAGATATTTCACTTTTTTTTGTTTTGGTGAGGAAGATTGGCCCTGAGCTAACATCTGGGCCAATCTTCCTCTATTTTGTATATAGGACACTGCTACAGCATGGCTTCATGAGCAGTGTGTAGGTCCGAGCCTGGGATCCGAACCTGCAAACCCCAGGCCACCGAAGAAGAGCACACAAACTTAAAAACACTACGCCACCAGGCTGGGCCCCACATTTTTTTCACCAAGTCTTCAAAATCTGCTATGTATGTTATACATACAGTATATCTCAATTTGAATGCTAAATTTTGATCAGAAATACTTAATCTTTATTTATATTTCATAGAATTTAAACTAGGAAAAGTAGATTCATATTTCCAAGTTATTCCAAATCTACTTAAAAGTTTCCTGATAACTGAATTGGATACCAAAAACTAATTTTCCTTCAATTTGTGCAATAACACTGACAAAACTGGTTCATGTTTTTTCAGAACAATAGATTTGGCTTTAAAGCAAAAACAAATCAGTTTCTAAACTATGTTTTGAACGTACATCAGTCCAAGGTAAGTAAATTAACTAACTTCTATGACAACTCAGTATTAACACCAAATTCAAAGAAACGTCAGATGAATTGAAAAACAACTCTAAATTTACCAACAGCAAAAAAGTATTGTTCAAATTTTTCTTGTCGCTTTTACAGCCAATTTACATAATGCTGTTAATTACAATTAAAATGTTCTACACATTGATTCATATTACAAAAATGTTTCAAATCATTATTGATTTTTATTATGAAATGTTTCCATTTCAAAATAAATTCTCACTGCTATCTAGCTAAATCAAAAATAAGCTTTTCCTTTTCTTAGAGCTTCAAATTTAGCTTATTCATATGCAGTGTGATATTGATGACAAAATATAAATCACATTGCCATTTTCATCCCTTATTATTGAATATTTGGCAAGCATCACTTTGTTTCAAGAAATCTTTGAATGGAGTTAACAGAACTGCAAACTTTGTAAAACTCTTCCGTGACTCAACCAACAAGCATTGGCAAAGAACACAAGATCATTCTGTTCATTGTCTTCCACTTCTTTTGACATTTCCATACACTAGTGGTGATTCCTATCATTTACACATAGATTCTGAACAGTTTTAACCACCATATCCATGGTTCATTCATAGAGTCTGCTTTAGGAAACTGAGCAAAATATTTTCAAAATATATTATACAGTAGAACAAAGCAAGAAGGCAAAAGTCAGTCTCTTGTTTAAAAATTCCAATAAATCCAATATTTGACCTAACATAGCTGAAGCACCACTTATTGTTAGAGAAATTATTTTTTCATACCTAGATGAAATGCTTCTTCAACATAGGTAAAAGATTCAAAAGTATCTACTGTTGAGTTCAAATGTCTTTGTAAATTTGGAAGTCTTTTGAGACACAATGGTGAAATGAAAGAGACAGACAAAACTAAGTGCTGATGGGAATACTGAGAAACTGGACCTTTCAGACACTGCTGGAAATAGTTTAAATTGGAAAACTTTTTGACATTAGCTACTAAATCTGAACATATCTGAACTGTGTGACTCAGCAATTTCACTTCTCGAGAATATACCTTTCAGAAATGTATATATGTATGTGTAGCAAAAGATAGATAAAAAGTGTTCGAACCAGCCCATTTCATAGTATCCAAAACCTGAAAACAACCAAATATCGATTAATGTTTGAATGAAAAATTAATTGTGGTATAATGATACAATGAAATACTACATAGCAATGAGAATGAGTGAAATACTACTATACGCAACAAAATGGATGTCTCAGAAGAAGAATGTTAAGTGATAGAAACCAGATACAGAAGAGTACATGCTTTATGATGACTGTAATACAAGCGACAAACCAGTGGCAAGTTTTATCAAGAATAAAAGGAAGGGAGGCCAGCCCAGTGGCGTAGTGGTTAATTTGTGTACTCTGCCCTGGCAGCCTGAGGTTCGCAGGTTCGGATCCTGGGCACAGACCTATTCACCGTTCATCAAGCCATGCTGTGGCAGGCATCCCGCATATAAAGTAGAGGAAGATGGGCACAGATGTTAACCCAGGGCCAATCTTCCTCAGCAAAAAGAGGAGGATCGGCAGATGTTAGCTCAGAGCTAATCTTCCTCACCAAAAAGAAAAAAAAAAGGATAAAAAGGAAAAGACAAAGACAGTTTTAGGTGTAATAGGATATAACTATAATAAAATTTTTGAAAAAAATAAGAAAACATTGAAAACAATTTAAGTATATTCAAAAATGTTGATAAAATGGACATTTTAAATGTTTCAAAAGGAAATAGAAAACTTAAATATGATTATAACAATTTACATAATGAATCAGTAGTTGAAAATTTACCCACTGATGAATAGCAAGGGCCAGACAGTATTAAACAAAAGCCCAATGAAAACTTTAAGAAAAGATAATTCCTATTTTAAATAAATCCTTTTGCAGAATAGAAAGACAGTAAACTTTGCAATTAAATGTGATGATACCAGATAAATCTTGATGCTAAAGATAGATAAGGATATCATCAAAAAGGAAAATTTAAGGTTGATTTTATGAACATAAATTCATAAAAATCTTATTCAAAATGTAAAAATAGTACATAACAACCAAATAGAATTCAAGGATGGCTTAACATCTGAATACAAAGATGGTTTAACATTAGAAAATCTTAATGTAATACACACAAAGATATTATCCCATGTTCACTAATAAAAAGTCTCAATATTTAAAGGCAGATATTTTCCCCACAATTTTATAAACTAACGCAATTCATATTGAATTCCCCAAGGGATCCTAAAGAACATATCATGGTGAATATGAAAGCAATATAGAAACATAAAGAGCCAAAAATAGGTTAAGTAAGCTTTGAAGAAATATAAAAAATAAAGAGTTAACTAAAACATTGTGATATTTCCATTAACAAATTGAAGAATATAAGAAAATATAGAGCCCTGTTATAGATCCATGCATATATGAAAACTAGACTCAGGAATGCGGTAACATCATAAATCAGAAGGAAAGGTGTGCTGGACAACAGACTAACCATATGGTTGAAAAAGAGAAACAGATCCCAGCCTCAAACTACATACACACACACACACACACACACACACACACACATATCAAGTGAGCTAAATACCTAATGTAAAACATGACCCTTTAAAACTTTTAGAAGAAAACTGAAAAGACTAACTTTATATCATCAGGATAGAGTAGGATTTCTTAAAAGACATGAATAATACAAACCATAAAGGAAAAAACTAACAAATTTGATCACACTGAAATTAAAAACTTCTAGATGAGAAAATTTGAAAAGGGAAAAGATAAGTCACAGACTGTACAAATGATTAGTGTCTAAAATACGCAAAAATAGACTACAAATCAATAAGCAAAGGATCTAAAATTCAATAGGAAAGTGACCAAATATTATAAAAAAGTCATGCCCCAAATAGAAAACCAAATGGCCAAAAAACGCATAAAAATATGTAGGCTCATAAATTAGAGAAAAGCATATTAAAATATCAATGAGATTCTACTGCATACCCAGAAGACTGGCAAAAGTTAAGTTTGATAACAAGTACTGCTGAAAGACATAGGGAAAGAGAAACTCATACAGTTCAGGACAAAGTAAAAATGTGTAGAATTAATTTTTGGAGATCAACTTAATACCTAGTAAATTTGAAAGGGTCATTTTCTTTTAGAATAAACACCTTAGATAAACTCATACACGTGTATGTAACAGGTATTTATATTTATGTTTTTGGCAGTGCTACTGCAATAATTATAATAATAGAAAACCCACATAATTAAACTGACTGTCCACCCGTAGATGATTCAATGTGGCTTATTCATACAATGGGACTGTATCGTGTGTGTGTATTATGTATTATACACACACAGTTAAACACAGTGGACCGGATGCATCAAGAATGAGCATTTTAAAAAGCAAATTATTAAAGATTATGCATACAGCATGTCATTTGTATAAATTTTAAACAAAAATCAAAATTATAAACATTATATATATGTATATGTATACATATAAGCATATAGATATATGAAAAAAGCAGCCCTTGACATCTGGGAGCAGATCCAGTACTATCAACTAGGAACTGGCCTGGTACTTATCTTTATGAGTTTCATAACACATGGCCTTTATGTTCTTCTGCTGAAAATAAATAATTTCGTAGAACATCAACATCATACAAGGCTGCTCTGTGACCATCATGGATCAAGATAAAAAACAAGACCACTATGAATTCATGTGGAACAAAGGCAAACCAGGAATACTGATCAAACATCCCCCAACCCGGCTAATATGAGTGCCTGTGGCTTCTTTCCCAATTACAGCTTTAGCTTCATCCTATTGTTCCTTTCTTTTAGGTAAGATTTATTAAGATATACTCAGTAACAGAACTACTTCTGCTTCCCAATAGTAATCAATTCAGAGCAAAGCCCTACTTCCTTAAATCCTACCCAAAATCATCTAACACAAGCCCAAATCTATAATAATTCCTCTCTAACACCCTCTGAGATTCTTCACACTTCCCTATGACATGCACTCTCCATCACTGAAATACACCCAAACTACTCAAATGCAGGAGTGTTCCTGGTGGACTTTGGAGGACATTGACTAATGTAAGTAATTAATACAGAAACATACATAGGAAAACATCATACTAGTTTCAGGACAGAGGTTATTCCTTGGGAGAGAGTAAGGGAGAAAAGCAGGTGGTGAGCACTCAAACTATAGCTTAGAATTTACTTTGCTTTTCTCTCTTTTTAAGAAATATAAAATATTGAACGAAATTTAGACTGGGAATAGAGGAATCAGAGACTAGTCTGAAGCTTTAACTCATAATTTCAAAGCTCATTTAGATAATTATAGTACTAAAGAAAGACTAAAATGAAAAGGCAAGGCTATGACTCATAATACTGCAAACTGGGATGCTGCAGTATTGGCAAGAGCAGAGATCAACACACAGGACTGAAAGCTTCAGTGTGGCTCTTCCCCATTGTTGTATTGTATGTTGTGTGTGTGTTGCCACTGAGACTGAAAGAAATCAGAAGGCTTGTTTGGGAAGCAGTCTACTAAGGATGTAACTTTGCCACCTTTTGGTAACCGAGGCAAACTACATCTTCCATTATCAAGAAGAACAAAATTAACAAAATGGCATCTCGTTAATATGAATCCACCCCAGAGAGATGCTGTCACAGGCATCCAGCGTTTGAATAATTAAAATTCTCAGATAGGAATTCAAAGTATTGTCTTATCTCATTCCAATTTACTTTATTAACCTTAAAAAAATTTTAGATCTGGAAAAAATGTGCTACTTATTATTCTCTATCCCTTTTCTATTTTTTGTCAGTTCTCAATCGTTATTTATGCTCTCTTCCCTCTGCTTCATGTCCTTCCTTCTTCTCACATGTTCCAAACTCTGTCTTTCAGTTTGTAATTCGTGTGCTAACAATTTCATAAAGCATTCTTGAGCAACCCTACTGGAAGTAACGGGTCACTCCTGAGAAATCTTGTTGCACTTTATTTTTACTTCTCTTGTTTATTTGTGCATTCTTCCATTCAATTATTCAATAAATACTTTTACTCATTTTGTAAGAGACTGAAGAACTAAGAATTTCCCACAGTGGCTCTTGCTTGTCCTTGATCCCCACAGTTGTGCCCTCTTCCTACCCTCTCTTGCACATGCCCTTCACCGTAACTGCTCCTTCCCGCCCTGTTGATAGAATCTGAATTGCCCAAACAATGGCAGTGAATGCACAAGAACCGCCTATGACTGACTATTCCTGCTATTAAGTGAATATCAACTGAGCCCTTTTGCTAAACCTCAGGAAAAATTCCATCTTCCTTCTGAGTCTTCCTTGCCTGACATTTTTTAATAAAGGTTTTACTGATGTTCTGGTTGATTTCCTCCCACCATTTTGATGCTGGGATTCAGACTAGGACTGGGTATTCTAGCACTCAGCCTGGGCCCTTCAACATGCCAGACACCCTGTAGATGTCTTAGGAGTCCTAGTGACCACAGTTGGGCTAGCCCTTCCCCTGACCAGTGCTCTGCTCTCTCTGCTTGAGAGCACCGCCTGAGCTTTTATTCTTCCATCGTTATTGTCCTGGGTATAAGCCTTTTGTTTCACTTTTTTCACTACTTAGTGAACAAATGGGTAAGGTGGAGTTGGGGGGCAGTGACGGTAGACCCAGGATACCAAGAGTCTGACTCTCAGATTCTCTTGTTTCAGCCAGTTGCCTGGTCATTTCAGTGAGCCTGTCGGCTGCTGTCTAGCTTCCTAAACTCTAGGATTTTCCCCATAAACAATTTTGAACTTTATTGCCCACACCAGAGGAACTCGGGGTATAAATAAAAATAATCATTTTGTGAGAAGCCTTACAAAAAGAGATTGAAATACTCAATGAGCTGCATTTTTTACTGTTATGAGGAGGCCTCTGAAACTTAAAATTGCCTCCCTTAAAAACTCCTTAGAAAAGGTAATAAAAACATGCAGTACCTAATATCCAAACGTGAACACTTTCCTCTCCTGACCCGATTCCTATCAGCGTCCTTCCTGGCTGCTTGCAAACTGACATCTTCCTCCTCCTTGGTCTGTTCTTTCTCCTATTCTTCTAGCACCTTCGCGTTATCCTCTTTCCTTCTTAAACACATCCCTCTGAATGTATGATATTCCTTCCTAATGTCTTATAATATTGGTGGAGATGATGACCGACCTCATTGGTTTCATAGCTTCAAATCTTGGTTTAGGTTGGCCTTGGTTTGTCTTGCATGATTTAGTTAAGAAATTCCCTAACTCTTCTGAGAAAAGACACAGAGGAATTTAAGTTTATCCTAGGCATTTATAGTCTAGGATACCCTAATGTCTATCAATTAACCCATCTCCTTGAGGGACCTAGAGACGCTAAAACTTAGTTAGAAAAAGCAATGTGAATTTATATATTAACAAAATGATAGCAAAGATAATGATCATAATTTGACCCCAGATAGCTCCAAACTTCACATTATATTTCTAAGATCTTATCTGTCAAAATTGACTAGTCAAAAATCCAGTCTTACAAATAGGGAATGAATGAATTAATCTCTGATTTCAGAGACCATTTAACTCCACCTTCCAAGAATACTCCGGTCTCAGCGAAGGTGATAATTTCATAAGTGCCTTCTTCACCTTCTTTGTTGATGATCTTAAAACTGAGGTGATAGATCTAGCTGGAAAACAGAAGATAGGACGGCAGACTATCCCCATCTCTGAATTGCAAGACTTTTGTGAGTGTTTTGAAGATACTTTCACTCAGAAAAAAGGAAAAGTTACAGACCAAATTAAATGCTCTCAATTAAGTGATAAGATAAGTCCAAGAACGGGGAAATCATCTGTATCTAATCCAGACAAAGACATTTGTGTATATTGCAAAGAAAAGAACCTCTAGAAGAGCAAGTGCTCTATATTAGCTCAAAAGATACACTCCAAAATACAAGAGACTAACTTTGTCTGACAGAATGAGACCCCTCTGAGGAAGCAGCTGCTCCATTCTTCCCACAATTGCTTTTCACAAAAAGGGAGATATTTCCATACAATTGCGAAAAAAGAATGTTCTATTTCTAGTTGATGATGGAGCTACTTTCTCTACCATAAACCTTTCCACCTTTTCACCACTGCTTCTTAAGAATAACCCGCACAAGCAACTAGACATAAGGATTTTCATGGTAGCAGTATTTTTAATAGAACATCAGAAACCACTCAAAACCATCAAGAGGAGAAAGGTTAAGTCATTTTAGCTAAATCTATCCTAAGGATACTCTGCAGCAGTTAAAAAAGGTTAATTGTGCATTAAACAATGTGTGAAGATCTCCAACACAAAATAAACCAACAAACAAAAAATGTAGCTCCAGGTCAATAGTATCATTTAGGGGGAAAATTCATACACAAAATACTATAAAGGGGATATATGATCCTCTTTCTCATGTGAGGAGTATTTAAGTTCAGAGATTTAATATCATGTTTAAGGTCATTCAGATAATAAGTACCAGATCCAAGTTTTAATGACAGTCTCTGTTTCCAAAACCCAAGCCACTATTACTACAACACACTGCTGCCTAAGTCAGTATATAGTATTGATGAGACAAGTTACAATGGGTTTCTTGCTGTCCATTCACTGTGTTACTTAGTACTTCACGGGGCCTCGAATTCAATAGAGTTGGAGACCATGAGTCTGTCAGCTAAAGCACACTCAAATACAACTGAAGTAGAAAACAAAATCTTATTTTATCTTTAGAACAAGATCACCTTATGGTCCAGAATGTCAATGGACACTTGAGATACTACTGATGAAGCCAACTTACTTTTAAATATTCTCCCCATATTTCTCTGTTTGGAAAGCTTTCTTAGGGGCTGGAATAAAGATCAAAGGATTCCATGTGCTCAATATAAAAAATTCAAAATTCTATTTTTTCTTCTCAGAATAAATTTTGGTTAATATCAACAAAAGTAATTTTGATATAAAGTATGTATTCTGTTTTCCCAAAAAATTAGTGAATACATTAACCTTTCCTGTTGTCAATTTCAAGTAACTAAGGACTTTGAAAGTAACTAATATTTTATGATCATTTCAAAAGTTATAGATTTTCTTTGTAGAAAATATAGATGTGGAAAAAGGATATCGACATGTATCACCAAGAGATAGACAGTTACTAATAAATTTAAACAGATGAAAACACATTAAAAACAGGTCAAAAATTCCAGGCCAGCCTATTAAGTAACACATAGGCATATTCTCAGTAATTGTTTCTGGTGCTTATTAATATAGAAAAGATTTGAAAAACTAATATTTATGGAGTTTGTAATATTTGCTAAACTCTGTGTTAAGTACATTGGCATTGATCTATCATACACAAGCATAATGGGTTTTTTTTTTTTTGCAATTATTCTTGAAATTAAAACATGTTTTGACAGCTTTTTAAATAACTATTCATAATCATACCTTAGCATAAATTGTTACTCCAAAATCTTTAATCTATCTTGCACTTGATTTTATTCTGTTTTGGCTTCTATTGCTCCCGAATCTCTCCATTTGTGGCCTTCCCACTAACTTTTATAAGCAAATTTGCTGTTAACATCTGGTAGTTAAAATATGATTTGCAATAGCTTTGCAAATTAAAAAGCATGATCTAAATATGATTATTTTTGCAACAGGTATAAATGTGAGTCAGCAGATCTAGATGTACCTTTAGTATTACTGTTATTGATTTTCTTAAAGTCAACCTAATTCTGGCTTCTAGCTTCCGTCCTTCAAGACTGGCAGGAAATTCAACATCCATCTTTTCTGGGAGCTCTGCATTTTAGGACAACAAAGGCTCAGGGGTTTTCTGGGACTCTGTGGCACCAAGACAGATGGCAAGATTCCACGTCCATCTGCTCTGGCAATGACCATGATACTCAGTGTCCCCATCCACGTGGTTCCTCAGGTCAGAAAGCTCTGGAGTTTCTGCGGCAGCCTTAAGACACTGGACTCACAAGTACCTAGGACTCTGCCACTGATAAGGTTCTCTCATTACCCAAATTCTACTCAGGCTTTTCTGAGCTCTTTTGCAACTAGGCTTGACTTTCAGGCTTCTGTGTTCATCTCTGCATTGTTCAATTTTAGCAAGAATCTTGATAAGTCAATTTTGCCATCCGAGATATCTGAGGGGGTTCCTCATCTCCCACCAACCCCCAGGTGATGCCTGACCACCTGGCCTGCCATCAGAATCCTGCTAGGTCACTTTCCTCAGAATCTTCCCTTACCCCTGAGGTTTAGTGATTTCCCATCCACTGGCCCCCATCCTGCTCCCTGGCTGTAAATTCCCACTTGCTTATGCTGTATTCAGAGTTGAGCTCAATCTCTCTTCCCCACTGTAAAACCCCATTGCAGTGGTCCCTACACCTATTATGTTAGCCTACCTTGAATAGCGTCTGTCTTGTGCTTTAACAAGTGTCATGAATAATTTTTTTCCTTTAATAGAATATTATTTTTTCTTCAACACCTCCTAAATGCACCAGAAAATAATTCTCTGAGATCCTGCACCCTGCTTTGGGAGGTGCCCAGGAGCATGAGGTGAGTCCCAGCTACCTCTGAGATCCAGAGATCTCTTCCCCCTTAGGAGCCTGAAGGCTTTCTACAACTCCACAAAGGCCGTCTCACCCCAACTCAATCCTCATTCTACCCCAGGCATGCACCAGACAATATTACTTAAAGAGTTGAATAGAATCAAGTGCCATTGACTTTAGGAGCCCTCTACTTCTGCTTCCTGTCTTGAAAAAATCCCCCAGTTAGATGATCACAAAGAGACCTGTCTGTCTTCTTGAGTTGGGGGACGAGCAGAGTGGAATTTGAAGAGAAATAAAAAAACTAATATTCAGTAAAGCAACTTGCCACAGTAGTTATATTCAAGGCCAAATTCTGCATGTGTCAATGAAAAGAGGTTGAAGTTTGACAAGGTTTTTGGTTCTTTTGTTTGTTTGTTTTTATATCACCTAGAAATCCTCTTCTGTGGGGTGGCATCTTTCATTTGAACAGTGTATCAGGGATAATGATTATAGTTACTGAAAGTGTTTAATTCAGGATGATTTAACTCAAGCCCTTAAAGAACACACTTGCCCTGTGAGTCAGTCAGGGTCCGACACGGAAAACCAAAACCACTCTATGGGAAGCCCATGGAGGTCAGCATCTCTCATACACTGAGCATAGGAGAGGGGGGACTGGACCTTCGAGCAAACAGTCCAGAAACTGGCATATCTAGGAATTCCCAGTTTAACACAGGGCAGAGCTACACTCATATACTGAACAAAATTTCTAGCTACAACTGGATTCCTTTAATGAATTTGCTTCTTGCCTAAACTGGAAAAATATTACAGAGCTATTCTTTGAAATATAAGATATTTAAGACCAGCGAGGCATGCAATTGAGTAACCAAGAGAAAAGTGTGGTACTGGACTCTGCATTTCCTTCCATGCTAGAATTCCTTCCCAAATCTCTGAAGTATATCTAGAATGGCATTGTCAATTAAGTCAACTGAACTACTTCGATTAAAGAATAAAATCAGCCTAGATTTCAGAACAGCAGTATTAGATCCTCTCTACAAGCTAATGAATCTGAAAAATGACTGTACTTAAATTAGAATCCCTTTTCTTTTTGCTATATTAGTGATGCCTATTATATTTTACTGAAATCGGCAAGGAAAACAGTTCAAGCATTTCTTTTCAATTTCAAATTGTGAATAATCAGAGATAGGCAAAATAAAACTATCTTAAACCAGAATCATACCAGTTACTTTGATATGGTTAGTTAATTTTGACAAATAAAAGCCATCACTCTGAGTGGAAATTCTCTAGCTTCCTTAATAATTTCTCTCTTCAAGTGATGCAGCTGGTTTCTCCACATCAATCTTGCCTTCTTTCAATCCGTTAGACAAATTTTTTTTTTAATTTTATTTATTCATTTATTTTTCCCCCAAAGCCCCAGTAGATAGTTGTATGTTATAGCTGCACATCCTTCTAGTTGCTGTATGTGGGATGCGGCCTCAGCATGGCCAGAGAAGTGGTGCGTCCGTGCGCACCCGGGGTCCGAACCCCAGCCGCCAGCAGCGGAGCGCATGCACTTAACCGCTAAGCCACGGGGCCGGCCCTCAATCCGTCAGACAAATTTAAAAGTGATCTATATAAAATATCAATCTGGCCATGTCATTCCCCTGCCTATATCGCTTCAGTAGTTCCTCATTAATGACTCGATAAAACCCAAACTCTTCGATTTGTAACTATAAGTTCTCTGAGACCTGGCACCCAACTGGCTCTGACCAACTCTACCTCTGTTTTTGACCTTATATCAGTATGATTTCCAAACTGCTAGCTATTGACTGTATGAACACACACCCAATGCTGAGTCACAGGGAGTGTCTGTGTTCATGCTGGATCTCTGTAGAAACATCTGCCCAACTTCCCTCCTCTGGTTGATACCCAGGTAGATCCAACTCAAGTCAAGGGGGTCCTTAATGCCCAAAGATGGACTTGAAAACACATGCCCAGGGAATACATTCATCACTATAATTACTGCACTACATAGTTGTCTGTTTCTGTTTCTACCTCCCCAACCATACAGTGAGCCCCTAGAGAGCAAGGGATTTTTCATCCTTAGGAAACCCACCAAGTATGTGAGGCACACATGGCCCTCAGTAAATATGTGCTGAATGAATGACTAAATGCCACAAAACCTACTTCTTCCACTCTCTCCTTTCTGCCATGAATTATACAAATGGCCACCAAAGTTAATCTTCAAAATAAATAAATGAGATCATGTCATTTCTCTACTGTAACATTGCTCTTGGTATTCATGCAGCTGTAGGGTACAAGGATTCAATGATTCATTTTTCAACATATGTCCATGGAACACCTACTAGTTTGCCAGATACTGTGCTAGGTACTGAACATCTAATAATAAATAAACAGATGAGCACCTGCACTTATAGAACTGACTTTCTATACTCTTTCACACATTTCCTTCCTTACACACACTATTATTCTCGTGACTTAGCAAAACTCTAGTCACCTTCAGGCCATGCTCATATATTACATGTTTTCCAACACTCATACCAGAATTATTTGCTTCTTCCTCTCTCTACCACAGCTCATGCTGCTACTAAGCCACTTGAACTGTATAATGTATTTATGTGCTTTCTCCTGTAGTATTCTTCTGGTCCTGGAAAGCTGGACAAAAGACCTTGCGCCAAGACTATATAAAATATTTCTAACAACTCAATATTATAAAGGAAACAGTTTATTTTGAAAATATGCAAAAGAGACATTTCACAAAGATAGATGTACAAACAGAAAATAAACAGGTGAAAAGTGCTCAATATCATTAGTAATCAGGGAAATGCAACTGAAACTATAAAATATGAGATAGGACTATCTCCATTAGAATGGCTAAGATTAAAATGAATGACAACACAAAACGTTAGCTAGGATATGGAACTACCAGAACTATCATATATTTTTGGTGGCAATATAAAATAGTACAACCGTTTTAGAAAAAATTTGGCATTTTCTTAAAAATATTTTTAAAAATAAAACATACTTCAGCCCATAACTCCACTGCTATATTTTTACCCCATAGAAATAAAAATAAATGGCAACAAAAAGACTTAGACAAAAATGTGCATAACATCTTTGTGCATAGTAGTCCAAAACTAGAAACAACTCCATTGTCCGTCAACAGGAGAACGGATAAAAAATTTGAAATATATTCATGTAAGAATGCTTCTCTGGAATAAAAAAGAATGATTTGCTGATACATGGAACAACCTGAATGCCTCTCATAACTATTAAGCTGAGTGAAAGAAGCTGGACGCAGAAGAGCACATAGTTGATATTCCATTTATATGAAGATCTACAATAGTAACACCTAATGTATGATAAATATATATACGAATAAATGCATATAAATATGCACACATTTATAGAGAGAGCCTAGAAGCAATAACACGTCAATAACAATACGCACATCTATGACCCAGATCTTGTTTCTGAATATCAATCTCCACTAACAGGAACCAAGGCTTCATAGAGAAATGATTGATTGTGGGGCTGAGGAAAGGAAAATACAAAATGAGCTGGAATGTTGTGTTGCAATTGAAAGTAATAGACATGTTTAAAAGACGACGGAATCATATCCCGAAGACCCCGAAGCCAGCCTGAAGAGGCTCTCACTAGCTAAGTCCAAGTCATTTGAGCATCAAAATAAATAATTATAATAATGAATTAGAACTTATTGATAAAATAATAATCAATGAGTAAGTTAATAAATAGAAAAAGTCTACCTTAAAGTGTAGTGCACACTAATAAATATAGAAGGAATAATGAAGTTTGAAAATCACCAATTGAAGCTAAAGCTAGTGGGTGAAAAATTTCATGAGGAGGAAAATTTATATATAATCTCAAAGTACCTCCC
Source organism: Diceros bicornis minor (assembly GCF_020826845.1). Taxonomy (NCBI): domain Eukaryota; kingdom Metazoa; phylum Chordata; class Mammalia; order Perissodactyla; family Rhinocerotidae; genus Diceros; species Diceros bicornis. The sequence continues at coordinate 8,796,535 of NC_080768.1, forward strand.
CACAAATTATTTATTAATTAGGAAGGGAAAAAAGAATATCTTTACACTAGAGAACCTTTAATCAAGTGATCAAAGTTAATATCACCAATTCCAGGCCAAACAGATTCACATGTTCCTCATGTGATGCCCTGGGAGCAACACAACATGCTTCTGTGGGACTCCTGCTGAAAACACAAAGCCTGAGTTTAATCTTGAGGAAGCATCAGACAAACCCCAATTGAGGGATATTCTATAAAATAACTGGCTGGTACTTTTCAAAAAAACCTCAAAATTAAAAAAAAAAAAGGCTGAGAAACACTTTCAGATTACAGGAAACTAGAGAAACATGAGAAAGAATACAGTGGGGGATGAGGGGTGGGAGAGGAATAGCTATAAAGGGTATAATGTGGACAACTGACCGACTGTGCATATGGACTATGGATAAGATGATACTATAGTATCGATGAATAAATGAAGAGCAATACATATATTGGAGTATATGAGGAAGCCATTTGGTTTAAAACTAATTTGGTCTGATCTTGTTTTTCCAGAAAGGCCTGACGTGGCCTGTTGAGCATGCATTGCACATCTGCTTTAAACATTTACAATGTCCCCAAAACAGGAATGATGCTCTTAAAGGTAGCAATGTTGCCTCCCCTATATCAGCATTTCTTTAAGTATAAGCTTTTCTCTCCAGAAACTAAGGACTAATTACCGACATGCTTTAACTCATCTTGTGACCACTGACCTGCTGATCACCAACTTGCTGTGCTCACCTTGTGCCCACTGACCTGCTGTGCAGGCTAACCAACTCATGACAGTACTAAAAGAGATATTCCTGTCATATGTGATGTATGCTCTTTGTTCCAAGGTGGTATAGAACCACTCCGTACACTCCACTTCTTTGGAGAGCTCCCTTCCTTGGTGCAAAAGTTCTTCCTGGTTATAGTCCTCAAATGGGCTCATAATAAATTCACCCCAATTTTGATTTATAGATTGATTATGGATTATTTGCATCAATAGTATCAATACCACATAGCAAGATTTTTATCACTGCAGTATGGTTACATCAGAGAACGTTCTTCTTCTGTGGAAATATACAGGGAAGAGAATATTTTTCTCAAAATAAAACAATATGAAACAAAGCAAGAAAGATGTTTCTACTCTATTTTGTGTATAAGGGGTAAAAAGAAGGAGTATAGAGAAGCTGGAGAGTAGAAGCTACTATCTTAAATGTTTCCAATGACATTCAAAAACCGAATTCATGAGAAGATAATAGTCACATTTATGAGTAATCTTTAATAGCATTTGTAATAAAAACTCATTCTTTTATTAATTTTTCATGAAAGACACTATTTACAGAAGAAACTATTCTGTAAGAATAGTTTCACTATTAAGAAATCTAATAGTTTTAACTATTCTAATAGTTTCACTATTAATTCTAATAGTTTTACTATTAAGAAATCCAGGTTTCTTAATCTGCCCAAAATAACAAATGCATCTTTCAGTTTTACGGCAGGCAACTGATAACGTTAGGAATTATCAAGAAAACAAAGAAAGAGAAAACTTCATTTAAAATATCTGCTTTCAGTAAAGTGTCCAGCTTTATCAGTCAAACTTTTTTTAGATTTGGGCTAATATAAAAAGTATTTGACTTTGAGTAGATTTTTATACATACATGTATATATATAAAAATACATGCAAATATATACATATATATATTTACACATACACATGGATATATATACATATATGTACATATATATTTACATACACACAAAACACATGTATAAAATAGATATTCTTTTCTTTAAGACAAATTCCAAAGATGGCAAAAATGAATATTAAAGTATATACTCTTCTAATTTAGGAATTTTTTCAACTGCAATTAAAAATGAGTTTCAAAATCTTAAGTTTTCAGACCACCTTGAAAGTTCTACTCAGGCAGAAAATAAGACCTCCTGAACAGTCACACAGAGGTCACTACCTCTTGCCACTCAACAATGGTCACCCTGAAATAGTGTGAACATTTAGTCTTTATGGCTTGCTACATTTGAGCACTAAAATTTAGTATATTTAAAAAATGTAAAACCTATTCCTGACAGCAAAGTTCCTGCAACTTACAAGAAAAAAATTTAATATTTTAACTTCATAATTCCTAAGTGTTTTTTCCCCAGCCTTGTGTTTTGTGTCAATTGTTAAGTATTTGCTGAAATTTCTAATTTTAAGATATATCAAAAGTAACCAAAGAAATTATTTTCAGCATCTTCAGAAGGCATATCAATATTAAATTTTGGCATTTCCTAGTTCATTTCACTAAAAGGAATGGACATTGTAGCAGAGCAAACACTTTTCCTCTATCCTCCTATGTCCTGTGAAAGGGACCCTGCAAATTAAACTGACAAAAGATTAACGAGAGAAATAGTTTATTCCACACGCATATGGAGGCCTTCACAGAAAAAAGGTGAAGACCCAAAGAAGTAGTCTCAAAGGGCTTATATACAATTTTAACAAAGAAAAACAAATTGTGAAGACAGACAAAGGAAAGAAAGTTAAGGCTTTTAAGGGTAGTAAATTGTGGGAAAGTAAATGAGGGAAACTAATGGAAGATGGGTATTGTTTGGTGAGGTTTATTATGCAGATTCCTCTTCTTGCAGTCTCTGGGCTAATATCATTCCACCCTTCCTGTACGAGGGGTGGGAATGGGGTTGGGCTCATCTTCACAAAGGGAAACTTATGCCCTTCTTTTAGGCAAATGGGGGATGGTAGAGAACTTTTCTGTGTCTGTTGTTTCTCAATTGCCTTTAGCTCAAAATCATCCTATACCAAAGTGGCATATTCCGGGGTGGCATACTCTGAGCTCCTTCAATACATATATACTCTAACATTGAGGAATCATCTTCTCAAAGAACTGGTCTTCATATTATATAAGTATGCTAATGTTGGAAAAAAGTCATCTGTCATGCTTACATTAAATTGCGAAAATGTAATGCCCTTTTGTCCTCTCATCATTAAGAAAAGAAGAGCATTTTAGTGGAGTGTTCTGAACGTGAGCACTTGATTTCTGTCTAAATTGGACTGAAACAGCTGGTGTGGATGCATTTCTTTGTATCTTTGCTGACAAGAACCATTTGGGAAGTAGAAAGAGTAACATTTCAACAGGGACTTCTTTTGGTAATGAAAATTGCAGAATAGTTTCAATAACAGTCAACATTTAAGACCCATTAAGTCGTCTTTCTTATTGTGCTTAACACCATCAAATTCAACGAGTGAATCAGTGGCCACAGCTGGATGCAAGAAGCATTGAAATTCAAGCAACTATGTCACTGCATCAGTGATAATAAACCTAAGAAGTAGTGGGTGAAAGATACAAAGTTATCACTGAATTTTGATTGTAGATCAGCAGCGAGATAAGAAGATGACTTGATATTTCACAATGATTTGTTAAAGATAAGATTCATAATATCTAGAGGAGGGAGACAGAGCATAAACATTCTTGAATTTCAGCAGTGAGCATTTAAAGACAAATTTATGATTTACTTTTGGTTTTAATTTAGTCAAGATAATGCAAGCCACAGGATCAGACAAGTAGATAAAAACCAATCTTAGAAAAAAAAAATGTTCAAACTCCAGCGCTCTTATTTTCCTCTCCTCTTCTCATTATTTTTGTAGACCGTAACCATGGTGTTATTCAGAAACACAGCTCTGTTCCTTGCACAGCTTCTAAGCTTGCATATCTGCACATCACCACCTCCTTGACAGCAGCCCAACTCAGATTCCTTTGAAATCCAGTTTTAACTTTCTTTCTTTCTTTCATTGCCTTGTGATTCTAATGAGTTCAAGTTTATACTGCCGACTTGGGGAGACCATCAAACACATCTTTTCCTTCTCAGAGCTGTAGGCACAGATGCTGCAATTGACTTGGATAGAAATCTCCTCCGATGAGAACCAAATTAAGTTGGGAAATCTCAGCTACAGATGTTAGGAACATTTTCAGCCATTGAAACAGATCAAAGGGAAGGGCATTTATAGCATCACTGAAAGTAAATATTGTCTTACAGATTCTGTCAATCTGTAAAATTACCTTTACCGTCACAGCACAACCACAACTCACCACAAGGACAAATGACCTGTGACCATTTCTGTTAAACAGCTAGCATTCCTTCTTAAACCTCAAAGGCCCAACTTGCTTCTCAGTCATTTTAGCTGCCAGGCTCAGCCAGTGCTTCAAGAGTGATCTGGCTTCTCTGGCTTACTGTAGTAGCTTCTGGGCTGTCATGCCACCTCTTCCTGGTCTGTCTTACAGAGCATCTGCTGCCTCTGATCTCTGGATCTCTGGTTTTCCTCACCTACATTATCACTTGCTATGGGCTGAATGTTTGTGTGTCCCCCTCCCCCCATTTATATGTTGTAATCCTAACCCCCAATGTAACGGTATTAGGAGGTGGGCCCTCTGGGAGGTGATTAGGTCATGAGGGTGAAGCCCTCATGAATGGGATTAGTGCCCTTATAAAAGAGAGCTCAGAGAACTGGCTTGCCCCTTCCACCATGTGACCTTACAGTAAGAAGATGGTTGTCAATGAGGAAGTGGGCTCTCACCAGACACCCAATCTTCAGCACCTTAATTTTGGACTTACCAGCTTCCAGAACTGTAGGAAATAAATTTCTATTGTTTATAAGCCACCCAGTCTCTGGTATTTTCTTATAGCAACACGAACTGTCTAAGATATCATTCTTCCACCTCTAAACACACAGACACACACACACACACACACACACACACACACGTCTCAGAGGACTACATATTCCCATAAGAATCCTCTAATTTCATTTTTGTTCTTTTCCAATATCAATCCTAACTAAATCCCTTTTGTTCTTTGCTTATCCTTGCCTTTTATTAAATTGCCTAATCTCAAAACCTCATCTGTTTGACGTAGTAGAACTTCTAGATATAGTTCAAATGAACCTGCATCTACACCCGTGTCCTCCGATATTCCATAAATCCTAAATCTATACAGTATCCATGCACAGTCAGCCCTATCCTCAAAGTCAAAGATCCAAACTGTCAAGTAGTAAAGCCTTTAGGAGTATTAACTAAATAACTATTTGGCCATAAATGATTATGTTAATTAGTTATCACTATTTGATTTACGAAATCATAAGTCAAAACTCCATTTGATAAATTTTTTAAAACACAATCTATTTAATCAAACTAGAGAGTCTAAATAGTCTGTACACACACTCTGTTCCCCATCCCACACACAAACACCAACATACCAATGACACCATGCCTATGGGTGCGACCATCCACTTCTAACCCTCGTGACATTGAACATGCCCAGATTCTTCAGATCCCTGAGTCCTCCAAATCCTAATCCTCAAAATGGAATTGATTGGATGATTGCTAGGATCCTACTGAGCTCAAAGGCTGATGTTAAGGATTCTCCTAGCTTTATTTTAGGCTGTAGACCAGAAGGTCTCTGTAGCAACTACTCGACTCTGTCACTGTAGTCCAAAGCAGCCATATATAATACATAAAAATGAATGAGTGTGGCTATATTAAAATTTTTTCCAAGAGGCAGTGAGATTTGGCCTGAGAGCTGTAGCTTGCCTACCCCTGCTTCACAGCCTTGGGCAGCATGCATCATGACACCTGCTGGCGCCCTCTCACATGTGCCCCCACAAACACTCATACATCCCATGTCCTGATAAACCAAGAGGGTGAAATAACTCTCCAAACCTTGGGTCACTAGGTCAGATATATGCCGTTTAGATTTCTCAGGGGTCTTAGAATCAGTCCACCCTGTCCACCAAGTGGCAAGGGTGTGTATTAAGCTATCTGAGTGTTCTCCTTAGAACCTTCCTTTGTTGACTTGAGTGGAAGGTTTAACACAAGTTTGGGGGGAGGGAGGTGAGAAGAATGAGACTCATAGCACAGAAGCTACTCTTTAAAAAAAAATCCTCTTACAATCTAAAAGTTCTAATGTTTTTTAATGTCCCACATGTTGGCAAGAGGTTTTTCCTCTCTTAATTTGGAAATACTACCTAAGGCCTGATACCTCCTCAGAATGTGTTAACTATTATCCCTTGTACTTTAGCCCAAACTTCCATTTTAGCATCCCATTGTAGAAGGTTTACTAGGAGTATTGGCTCAGATCATATTAGGCCATCTATCCCAAACGAAGTGATTTTAACTCTATTCAGTGAGTAACAGTGAAGTATTTAAGGGTTGCGAGTTGATGAGTGATGTACGGAAACTCCTGTTTAATAAACAGAAATTCAGTAATGAGCGGGATATATTGAAAAACAGGGGATATTCTGACAGCAGGGAACTCAATTAGCAGGTTCATACAGATAAAGTGATAATACAAACTAGGATTATATGCATGAAAATTATACCAAAAGAGAGTGTGTGTGAAAGAGATCAAAAATCTGAAGATGACTGATTACATCAAACGAAAGAGGAGTAAGTAAACTTTTTTCTTCAAGTTTAGATGTCAGAAAAAATGGCAGAGAGAAATAAACAAATCAAGAAGGGGACAGAATGGAGTGATGAGAGAGATGATGAATTCCACTCAGGACAGGTATGATTTGAGGTAACGTTGACAAACCAAACTGAGGCTGTCCAGAAGGCAGCATCAGAGATAGAATAATAATTAATGCTGAGATGTGGCTAGACTTATAGAATTTTTGAAAGCTAAATAAATAGATGATATTAAGCAGAAACAGGATTAGTTCACACAGCAAAAGAATAGAGAGAGAGAAGAGAGGAGGGAAGGGGAGGCGAGGGGAGAGGAGGAAAGGGAGAGGAGGAGAGGAGAAAGCTTTTGGAAATGGTCCCAGTCAAGGGCAGGAGGAAATAACATAAAATAGCAAAGAAATTGAGTGGTTTTTTTTATTATTATTATTAACTCCATATAGGAATTCTCGGGAAAAAGTAAATTCTCTACAGTGGCAAAAAAAAAATCCCTTAAAGTCAATTTTTAAAATAAGATATTGAAATGTTTGTGTTCAGTATACAATTAAAAATGAGAAATATTGTTTTACATAAAATAGTAACGTTCAGTTATATACAACTGTAGAATGTAAAGTCATGGTTTAAGCTTATAGGTCTTAGTACCAGTTTGCCGTCAAAACACTGTGTTATCCACTTGGCAATTCACGTCACCTCTCTGGGCCTCACCTCCGCATTTTGACAATGTTGCTAATGATGGCACCTATATCCCAGGGTGGCTGGCAAAATTAAACGAGGTTACGCATATAATGCAAAGAGCATGCTGTCTACTACCTTGTAAGTGCTCGATAAATGTTAGATACCATTATTATGATTATCATAAATTCATAAAATGAGATCAATTACACCTTGTTTCTCTCTTTACTGGAAAACATTGCTTGTGGGTTGCTTGTTTGTGTGTCTTTTCTCCACAAAAGTTACTTTTCTTTATGTATTTGGCAAAATGATTCTAATAGAAACAAACTGCCAGAATTTTCTCCAGAAAATCTAAAAACTCCTGTGTATGAATAAGATTATAGACATGCACAGTTGCAAATAAGTGGAAAAATATGTTGCTGAATTTCTTTTTATGCTGTTTTTCCAGCATTATTTCAAATTGTCTCTACATTTTACAGTAACAACCTCAACTTCCAAGACAAGTGTCTACTCTATAGGTACATACACATCTAACAAAGAGACGATTTCTACCAACAGAATCAGCCACTCGTGTCCTTCAAGAATTTTTTCCGTGCATATACATTCACGTATTTTTAATAGCTAAATAGATATGGATAAAGAATACATCTGCGCATATATACTTTGTTACATACATGAGATCGCCTTATACTTCTGCTCAACAACTTGCTCCCTTTCTCCCTGACGTCCTACCCAAAATGGTAGCCAGTAGTCCTTTTAAACTGTAAACCACATCAGTCACTCCTCTTCTCACAATCCTGCAAAGGTTCCCATTTCACTTGGAATAAAAGTCAAAGCCCTTACAACAGGATTCAGTGCTCTCCATGATTGGACGCCGTTACTTCACCAGCCTATCCCCTACCTCACCGCCTTGTTCATTCCACTTCGGCCACACTAGCCTCCTTGCTGTTTCTGGAAGAGGCCAGGCATGCTCCTGCCTCAGGACCATTGCACTGACTATTGTATTTGCTGGATGCTCTTCCCCAAGGTCCATTCCCTCATTTCTTCCATGTCTTTGCTTAAATGTCACTTTCTCAATGAGGCTGCTCTGACCACCCTATTGTAAATGTCTCCCCAACAGCACAGCACTCTTGATCCAACTTTTTCTGCACTTCTTTCTTTCACCACAGTACCTACCACCTTGTAACACAGAATAAAAATTCTTTACTGGTAAAGTATATTTTTACTTTTCCTCTCCCCTTTTGCATTGTAAATTCCATGAGGCAGACCCCAAGGAATACACTCCAAGAACCTAGAAAAGTGGCTAACACATGGACATGCCCAACAAATATTTTTGAATAAATGTTAATTAATATTTATTTTAAATGTTGAAAAACAGTGCCAAATTGGCCTCCTAAAAGTTTTTTTGATTCTTATTTCTTTCCCCATGAGAAAGACAAATGTAAAAAATAAAACCATGATAGTATTGAGTGAAGAAAGATTTCAAAGCAAGATGTGAAAATCAAATGCTATAAAGAAAAGGCAAAACACTGACAAATGTAATCATATTACAATTTAAAATGTCTGTCTGAATCCAATAGGTAAATGATAGACTGTGAAAAAATATTTGTAATATGTTTATCAGGGAGGAGGCTCTTCTTCCTTAATTAAAAATCAGTGCATAGAAATCAACGAGACAAAGACCAACAGCCATAGCGAAAAACTACAAAGAAACAGGTACTTGACATAGAAAGGGTCAACAAAAATATAAGGAGTCAGTCTCACTCGTAATTAGATAAATGCAAATCAGTCCAATAATGTTATTTTTCATCTCCCACCCTGGCAACGTCCAGGGTGTGGGATGAAGAAGAGTGCAGGGAAATAGACAAAGTTGTCTAGGTAAGATGATAGTCTTTCTGTGTTGTTCTTGTTATTTGCTGTGGTTATTCAATGATTTTGTTGTTTACTGTTTTGCTTCATTGTTTGTGCATCTCCAAACGAGAATGGAGCCACATGGACCTTACATTTATCAGTACATAGGGAATAAGGATCTCTTTCAGCCACTTGTATGCACACAGGTGCTGGGTCATCCATCAATCCCGTCTCAGCTCTAAGGCTGAAGGGGAGGCTGATGCAGGGTACTCAGAGTAATCTCTCGGTTGTCCTCCGCCTGTTACTATTAGGCTGAGATGTGCTATTCTCCTGTCCCCACTGCCAGGTCTCTGATGGTCTGACCACGTATATAAAGTAGATGCATGCAAAACAGCACTCTTTAAAATGCCCTGCGCTCTGTAGAAAGCACACCTCCCATCCCTCCCTACACACCACACCATTTCCTCACTATTTTGTTTTCTGTTATATAGTGGGTTATACAGGGAGTATGGGTTAAAAACCTCGCATCCCTGCTGTACAGATTGTTGTTGTTAGTAGTTGATTCCAACTCCTAGTGACCCTGCAGACAGCAGAGCTGAACCCTGCCTGGTCTTTTTGCGCCATCCTCTCACCTTCCGGTGCTGTATCAGACAATGCTCTGCTGCTATTCATAGGACTTTCACGGCCGTTTTACAGAGGTGGGTGGCCAGGTCCTTCTTCCTAGTCTGTCTTAGTCTGGAAGCTCCACTGAAACTTGTCCACCATTGGTGACCCTGCTGGTGTTTGAAATATCGGTGGCATAGCTTTCAGCCTCACAGCAACATGCAGCCGCCAGAGTATGACAACTGACAGATAGCTGTTAAGGTTCCCTGACCCGGGACGTGAACCCGGGCCTCGGCGCTCACCACCGAACCTTAACCACTAAACCACCAAGGCTGGCCTCTGCACAGATACAGAAGCCCAATATTCTGTTTAGTGCACTCCGTGACTCTCTTGACCGTGGAACAGACAGCACAAGGGTGGCTCCAAGGATATAATATATACAGGCTAATTCCACCACCTTTGGAGGTAAATCAAAACTACCCCATATTCTGGCAAAATTTTAGGTAAATCAAAACTACCCCATATTCTGGCAAAATTTTTAAACATTAGCTGAAATAACTGCTTTAGTAATAAACCTGAGAACTTTAGGTTCTCAACATCATTGAGAATGTTGTCTTTTTTCTGTGCCTACTATTTCAGAGGGAAGTTATAAAAGCCTGTAAAAGGAACTGCTAATTGTAGATCATATTAATCAGAATCCTTGAACATCAATTCCTTGACTCCAGTGCTGATTTTGTATTTTATTTCCCCCATTCTGTATCACGCCAGGGGCAGCCCTGGGAGAGGAAATAACTCAGGAAGCTGGCCTAAAGGTTGTACACATCATGGGGAAAAGGTACTAATCTGAGCTAACCCACACTTATAAACTGTCAAATCAGACTCCATAAATCAGAGTTCTTACACAGTATCAAGTTTACCAATAATTTCAAGGATAAGAACCATCAAGGGGCTCAGATAAGGAAGCTGGGATACCCCACGTAACTCCCCAGGTCCCTCCTTCCTGCAGTGGACATGGTTTCTCTGGCCCAGAGTAACAGATGAGTGCAGGAGAGGTTTTATAGGTTATTACTCACATAGAAGAGTTTTTAATTAATGAAACATCTTCATTTTACACCAAAGCATTTTGTGGTTGAGGGGGATTCTCCTGCCCCATAAATCCACGGCCTCACGGTTTCCTATACTCAACCCTTTAGTCAAGGACATCCTGAAACGCATGCCTGCTGAAGAGATAAAGTCTATTTTTTCTGGTAAATATCATTGGTCTACAGGAGTCCACTCAACAAGGGAACCAGATGGGTTCACCTGACGGTTTACACGGCCCACCTTTCCACCCCCCCAACCCCCCCCCCCCCCGCTTCCACCCCGGCAGGGGGCTGTGGGGCAGAGGAAGGCATCTCCCCGGTGAAGCAAGAGAATGGATCACAGGCAGCTTCTTACAGTTTGCCCTCCACATAATCACATTTATCTTTAGGGGTCCTAAAATTTAAAATGCCCTTCTCATTTTAACCTCCCCTAAAAAACCTACCTTCTCCCCTTAAAACTGTTCCTTACCTGCACTGTAGGGCCCCGCTACAGGCTACTGTTGGTTGCCTGTTGTAAGAAATGAAATGTTAACAGTAAATAAGCAAAATAATGAAATATAAGGGCTTAAGATAGCGAAGGAATTCTTACCAACAAAAAGCAGCATATGATTCTATCAAGAACAAAGAAGTGCAAAGCGGGCTGACTAGATTTTATCTGGCCACGTATGTTAGCACAGGAGGGCGGGCGGCTATTAAAAACTCACAGAAGAGATGATTTTTTTTCATTCATATTCCTTGATACAAAAATTTAAAATGGGAGGAGGGGAGAAAGATCATAAAATAATTTGGGATGAACATGTTAAAAACTATGAAATCTAATACGTGGGAGAAATGAGTTGGTACAAAAAACACAGAAAAAAAAGGTAACGGAAAAATAATCCAAATGGTTCAAGACATCTCAACCCAAGGAGAGGAAGGCATTCTAAAGAACACATTACAGAGAGACAACAAAGTGAAATTGACTTATAAGTGAGTAATTTGTAAGTAATTATATACTATTATTATAATTTTTAAATAATTGGATCCTTTCTTCCTGATTCTCTTTAATGAAACTTAAAACAGTCATCTCATTTTAAACATTAGCTGAAATAACTGCTTTAGTAATAAATCCCATCAGGTAAAAAAGTAAATTGTCATAATTCCTTTTCTACCATATCATATTCTCACAATAAAGAGTTTTTATGGGGGCATATTTTGCATACATAATTAAAGCCCTGACATTGAACGTGGACAGCAGAGTGAACAAAGAAGAGAAACTTTATAATGAAGAGATATTTCAGACAAACTTGAGATAACTATATGTGCAAACTATGTATTTTATTTAAAAACTTTGGACAAACTACAACAATGGAAGCTGGGAATTTGTCAGTTTTTAAGAAAGGAAAGTTTTGCTTAGGTAATGGAACTGACACTGGGCATAGCAGCCCCTGAGCTACATGTGGAAGAAGCTTTAGAAAAAAACAGAATCAAGAAGAAAATTCTCTAAATAAGGATAAGGAACAGATACTCAATATTGCAGTAGTTTCTGAAGAAATATTAGTATATGCTGAGAAGATACAGACATGGCTCCTTTCTTTAACAAAAAAGGCTGATGTCAGACAAATAAATTCTGGGAAGATATCTTAAATTATTATCTACCAGTTCCATAGGGAAGAAAGCTTGGCAAGAGTTATTAGAATGCTTGTAACTAAAGACAGCATTTCCTTAACACAGGATTTTTGACTGAAAGATTTTTAACTTGGTTTCTTGGAATTTACTAAGAAAGCTGCATACCATCTTTCTGAAGTTTTTCAAAAAATATATTCATAGCGCAATATCTGAAATATACAGAAATGTATATATTTTTAACTATTGGTAACTTGTTAGGCTATAGCACATCACTCTTTTTTATCTTGCATGTCTTTGAATATTAATAAGAAAGAATTATTTTCATGTTTATGGCCATTCTTTTCTTTTTTTTTTTTAATTTTTTGTTTATTGCAGTAACATTGGTTTATAACATTGTAAAAATTTCAGGTGTACATCATTGTACTTCTATTTCTGCATAGATTACATCATGTTCACCACCAAAATACTAATTACAACCCATCACCACACACATGTACCGAATTATCCCTTTCACCCTCCTCCCTCCCCCCTTCCCCTCTGCTAACCACCAATCCAATCTCTGTCCCTATGTGTTTGTTTATTGTTGTTATTATCTACTACTTAATGAAGGAAATCATACGGTATTTGACCTTCTCCCTCTGACTTATTTCACTTTGCATTATACCCTCAATGTCCATCCATGTTGTCACAAATGGCTGGATTTCATCGTTTCTTATGGCTGAGTAGTATTCCATTGTGTATATATACCACAGCTTCTTTATCCATTCGTCCCTTGATGGGCACTTAGGTTGCTTCCAAGTCTTTGGCCATTCTTTTCTGAGTTGTCTGTTTATGGTGTCTGTTTTATTTCATAAAATAAACCCTTGACTAATAAAGAAAAAGACCTTTTCATATTTGTTGATTTTATAGCCTCAAACTTTGAAAGAAAATTGAGCACACTAATAAGTTGATCTAAAACTGGGGAAAGTAGAAAGATTACCTTTTATAGTTAGGATAGGATGGGGTATACTTTCAGTACATCTAAAAATAACTGTACGGTTAATTAAAATATCTGCTTAGGACTGTTGCCCGCCACTTATAAAAAAAATTCAACCCTTTCAGTGATCTGTCTTGTAAGAATGAGGTCTCTGGCAGTCTAATTAAATGTAATGACTTTCTATTGAGGAACTTCCAAAAATTATGTGTATCATAAAACTTATTTATGATATCTAAGTGGGCCTCATTCCACCATCACCTTCTTAAATCCAGGGTCTCACTTTTGTAATAGAGTAAGATCCACAGACCAAAAAAAGATTTATGGCTCAAAATAAGCTTAATTAACAATTGACACTTTCACCCAAACATTCCTAACTTAAATACAGCAGGGGTCTTTTTATTTTCCAATCATCAACAAAGCTCACCCTTCATTAGAAGAATCAATGAAGTGTGCCAAAGATTTTCCAGCAGCTTCTACTTAACAGTATGCAAGGGCAAACAAAGAGGAATTAGACCAAAGTTTTTATCTTTCATAAAAAGATATAGTGAAGAGGGGCCGGCCTGGTGGCGCAAGTGGTTAAGTACGCGCGCTCCACTGTGGCAGCCCAGGGTTCACCGGTTCAGATGCAGGGCACGCACTGATGCACTGCTTGGCAAGCCATGCTGTGGTGGCGTCCCATATAAAGTGGAGGAAGGTGGGCATGGATGTTACCCCAGGGCCAGTCTTCCTCAGCAAAAAAAAAAAAAAAGAGGAGGATTGGCAGATGTTAGCGTAGGGCTGATTTCCTCACCAAAAAAAAAAAAAAAAAGATATAGTCAATAGATGAGTCCATGACTGCTAATTGCCTACCAAACATACATTCTCTCTTTTTCTTTAAAATTAAAAGAACTCCCATTTAGAACTGGGCATCCTACTAAAGGAACACATTTCCCAGCTGACATTGCAGCTGGGTAAGGTTTATTGCCTAGGTTATGGACGATGAGCTAAGTGGAGCTGAGCAGGGATCTACTTCAGTCTGGAATCTAGCTGTTACCTCAGAACTTTCCTATAATTGATAGCCATAGAGTTCCAGAAATTTCCTTATGTTTTCATATTACGAAGTGTCATCTACGTAAAAGAGCACACTCCCTCTGGTTCAGATCTTCATCTCTGTCTAGACCCCTAAGAAGGATGTAGTGAACCAAAAAGAGCCTTACATTTACAGTTTCTTCTTTTTGTCTTCTCACATCTGGCCATCTTTGGTCCTGAGTTAGAGTCTCATTAAAAGTAAACTGGGCTTTGGTACCGAGAGTGATTTCAGCACCATGGCATAGTGAGTTGTTCCCTTTGTCTCTCCCCTCTAAGTTACAACTCAATGGACATTCATTAACCAACAGCAGATTCCCTACACAGCAGGATGCCTGACAGATCCATGCAGCCATACATCTGAAGGTAGGTGGACTGGATCCCCAGGAAGCAGTGGAAATGGGTGAGTGGACCCCTCTTACTCCCTGTGAGCCAGGTCCCAGATTCTCACATAGCGGCCAGCCCAGGGCAACTGTAAGTGGAGGGAGATGCAGCCCTGCCTGTGTGTGAATGCTTTCAGAGTGGTAGCCTGGTCCACAGGAGCGCCCATCCTACTGCAGCGGCCTCACCCATGGGAACACTCCCCACCAAGTTGAGGGTGCTCAGCCCCACATAGGTGCCCCTCCTGCTTAGTGCTGCAGAAACACCCACAAGCACAGCTCTGGCCTATGCGAAAGAAAGAGCCCCTCCCATCTGGTGCAGTGGCTCAGCTGGTCCCCATGCGCATGCAAGAGTGACCTGCCCACTGAGCACAAAGGCCCCACCCACATGAGTGCAACCTGCCAGGAAGCTGCAGCCAGCCCATGCAAAAGCTGAGCAACCCTACCAGCACAACTACCAGCATTTGGGGCAGGATCAGAAAACACATCTCCTGCCCACCCCCCAGTGGTGGCAGGTGGAATCTGTGACCTGATACTACCACAAATGCAGTGGCAAAGGATCAATTCATTAAACTCCACCAAGAACTACAGTAACACTTCAGAGAAGATGGAAAATGACAAGTCTCCAGAAACAAACCCTGAACTCACAGAAGTTTACAATCTAAATAGCAGAGAATTCAAAATAGTTGTCAGAGAGAAATTCAATGAGCTACAAGAAAACTCAGAAAGACAGTTCAAAGAGTTCAGGAGTGAAATTAATGAGCAGAAGGAATACTTCCTCAAAGATATTGAAGCTCTAAAAAAAAACAGAAATTCTGGATATGAAGAACACAATTATTGAGGAAAAACATAATCTAAAACCCATCAAAAATAGAGCTGACATTATTGAGGACAGAATTAGTGAATCAGAGGATAGAAATACAGAAATGCTTCAGGTGGAGGAAGAGAGAGAACTAAGATTTAAGAAAAATGAACAAATTCTTCAAGAAATATCCAATTTAATTAGGAAAAGCAATATAAGGTATCCTAGAGGAAGAAGAGAGGGAGAAAGGAGCATTTCTTTCTTGTTCAAAGAAATAATAGCTGAGAACTTCCCAAACGTGGGGAAGGAACTGGACTTACAAGTACATGAAGCCAATAGAACTCCTAATTACATCAATGCAAAAAAGACTTTCTCTGAGGCATAATATTAGAACTGGCAAAAGTCAATGACAGAGAAAAAGTACTAAGGGCAGCAAGAGAGAAGAAAATAACCTACAAAGGAACCCCTATAAGGCTTTCAGCAGATTTCTTAGCAGAAACCTTACAGGCTAGGAGAGAATGGAATGATATATTCCAAATACTGAAAGACAAAAACTTTCAGCCAAGAATATTTTATCCAGCAAAACTACCCTTCAAATATGATGAAGAAATAAAAGCTTTCCAGATAAACAAAAGCTGAAGGAGTTCATTGCCACTAGAACTGCCTTAAAAGAAATGATGAAGGAAGCCCTCCTACCTGAAACAAAAAGGCAAAGGTTTACAAAGCTTTGAACAAGGATACAAACAGACAAAATCAGAAAATTGCAGCTTTCTATCAGAACACATTAGCAAACACTTAATTTTAACATAAAAGATAAAGGGAAGGAAAGCATCAAAAATAACTATAAACACTTCAATTTAGTCACAAACTCACAACACAAAAAAGAAGAACTTGTGACAACAATAACTAAGAAGGGGAAGAGGAAAGGAATGGAACCTGCTTAGGCTAATGTAGATACGAGGCTACCAGAAAATGGACTAGTTCATCTATGAGATCTTTTAAACAAACTTCATGGTAACCACTAAACAAAAAATCAGAGTAGAGCCACAAATGATAAATAAACAGAAAACTGAGAGAACCATCATAGAAAACCACCAAACTGAAATGGCAGTCAAAAATAGAAAAGAAACCATGGAAATACAGAACAACTGGAAAGCAGAGATAAAATGGCAGTATTAAGCCCTCATTTATCAATAATCACCCTAAATGTAAATGGATTGAATTCTCCAATCAAAAGACACAGAGTGGTACGATAGATTTAAAAAAAAGACCCAACAATATGCTACCTCCAGGAAACACATCTCAGTTTGAAAGACGAACATAGGTTCACAGTGAAGGGATGGAAGACAATACTCCAAGCAAATGACAAACAAAAGAAAACAGGTGTTCCCATACTTATATCAGACAAAGCAGACTTCAAGATAAAAAAGACAATGAGAGACAAAGAGGGAGCACTATATAATGATAAAAGGGACATTGCACCAAGAGGACACAGCACTTTTGAATATGTATGCACCTAACACAGGAGCACCAAAGTATATAAAGCAACTATTAACACACCTAAAGGGAGAAATTGACAGCAACACGATAATAGTAGGGGACCTCAACACCCCACTTACATCAATGGATGGATAGTCCCGACAAAAAGTCAACAAAGAAACAGTGGCCTTAAATGACACACTAGACCAAATGGATGTATATATATATATATATATATACACATACATATAACATGCCATTCAAAAACAGCAGAATACACATTCTTCTCAAGTGCACATGGAACATTCTTAAAGATAGATCATATGCTTGGAAACAAGGCAAGCCTCAGGAAATTTAAGAACACTGAAATCATATCAGGCATCTTTTCTTTTTTTTTTTTTTTTTGATATTTTAAAACAACATTCATTTATTGTCACTCAGGTATCTAAAAGAGAGCTGGATTTTGGCTGATCCAGGCTGGGTCACTCTGTTTTAGGTTGCAGCAGGCAGGGTGCTCTGCTTCTTGCTGTTGGTCTGCAGGGTGGCTCTACTCCACATGTTTCTCACCTTCCTTGGACGAGTAGGCCAGTCTTGCCGTGTTCCTCTCACAGTGGTGGCTGACGCCCAAAAGCAAAGCAGAAACACACAAGGTCTCTTAAATCCTAGATTTGGAAGGGTACACACATTTCTGTTTACGTCATTGACTGAAGCAGGCACCAAAATCAAGGCCGAAGTCAGCAGTGTGGATGTGGGGAGGGGTGAAAGAGTCAACATACCACATCTTCCTCTTCTTTACTTCCCATAGCTGACACGTAACATTGGCTTGCTTGGCTTATTGATTTTATCACCATCATCTCCTGAATATGTCTAGTTCTCATCCTCTCTTCCAGCACTGCCCTAGGCTAAGCTACCATGGTCCGCTTGGACTCTGCAATAGCCTCCTAATTGGTCTCTACTTATCCAATCTTGGACCAAACCCCAAAGTGATCTTTCAATGTCACAGATCTGCTCATGTCACTTCCTATGACTGTTCTTTGTTCTGAAGATAAAGATAAAAATTTCTTATGTCATCTAGGGACCCACATAATCTGACAGCCATTAGCTCTTCTGTCTCATCTCATAAGATTTCCTATGATTTCCTTCATTAAGTAGTAGATAATAACAACAATAAACAAACACATAGGGACAGAGATTGGATTGGTGGTTACCAGAGGGGAAGGGGGGAGGGAGGAGGCTGAACGGGATAATTCGGTACATGTGTGTGGTGATGGGTTGTAATTAGTATTTTGGTGGTGAACATGATGTAATCAGGCATCTTTTCTGACCATAGTGCTATGACACTAGAAATCAACTACAAGATAAAAGCTGGGAAAGTCACAAATATGTGGAGACTAAACAACATGTTACTGAACAACCATTGGATCAATGAAGAAATCAAAGGAAAAATCAGAAAATACCTAGAGACAAATGAAAATGAAAACACAACATACTAACTCTTATGGGATGCAGCAAAAATGGTACTAAGAAGGAAATTTATAGAAATACAGGCCTATATCAACAAACAAGAAAAATCACAAATAAGTGATCTTAACTACAAAACAGGAATAGAAAAAGTAGAACAAACAAAGCCCAAAGTCAGCAGAAGGAGGAAAAATAACAAAAATTAGAGCAGAAATACATGAAACAGAGACTACAAAAGCAGTAGAAAGGATCAATGAAACTAAGAGCTGATTCTTTGAGAAGATAAACAAAATTGACAAACTCTTAGCCAGACTCACTAAGATAAAAAGAGAGAAGGCTCAAATAAATAAAATTAGAAATGAAAGAGGAGAAATTTCAATGGACACCACAGAAATATAAAGTATTATAAGACAATACTATGAAAAACTGTATGCCAAAAAATTGGATAATCTAGAAGAAATGGATAAATTTTTAGACTCATGCAGCCTCCCAAAACTGAATCAAGAAGAAATAGAGAGTCTGAATAGACCAATCACAAGAAAAGAGATACAAACAGAAATCAAAAACCTCCCACAAAACAAAAGCCAAGGACCAGATGGCTTCTCTGGAGACTTCTACCAAACATTCAAAGATTTAATACCTATCCTTCTCAAACTATTCCAAAAAATTGAAGAAGATGGAATGCTTCCTAACTCATTCTACGAGGCCAACATCACCCTGATACCAAAATCAGACAAGGACAATATAAAGAAGGAAAATTGCAGGCCAATATAGCTGAGGAACACAGATGCAAAAACCCTTAACAAAATATTGGCAAACTGAGGGGCTGGCCAGGTGGCACAGTGGTTAAGTTCACACACTCCACTTCTGGCAGCAGAGGGTACACAGGTTAGGATCCTGGGCGCGGACCTACACATCACTCATCAAGCTATGCTGTGGCAGGCATCCCACATAAAGTAGAGGAAGATGGGCACGGATGTTAGCCCAGGGCCAATCTTACACAGCAAAAAGAGGAGGATTGGCAACAGGTGTTAGCTCAGGGCTAATTTTCCTCACACACACACACAAAAAAAATGGCAAATTGTATACAGCAATACATTAAAAGGATCAAACACCATGACCAAGTGGGATTTACACCTGGGACACAAGGATGGTTCAACATTCACAAATCAATCAATGTGATACATCACATTAACAAAATGAAGAATAAAAATCATATGATCTCCTCAATAGATGCACAGAAAGCATTTGACAAGATCCAACATCCATTTATGATAAAAACTTTCAACAAAATGGGTATAGAAAGGAAAGTACCTCAACATAATAAAGGTCATATATGACAAACCCATAGCCAACATCATACTTCACGGTGAAAAACTGAACACCATTAGTCTGAGAACAGAAACAAGACAAGAGTGCCCACTCTCACCACTCTTATTCAGCACCATACTGGAGGTTTTGACCAGAGCAATTAGGCAAGAAAAAGAAACAAAAGGTATCCAAATTGGGAAAGAAGAAATAAAACTCTCGCTGTTTGCAGACAACATGATTCTATATACAGAAAACCCTAAAGCATCCACCAGAAAACTATTAGAAATAATCAACAACTATAGCAAAGTTCCAGGGTGCAAAATCAACCTACAAAAATCAGTTGTATTTCTACACACTAATAATGAACTAGCAAAAGGAAAAGTTAAGAATACAATCCCATTTACAACTGCAACAAAAAGAATAAAATATCTAGGAATAAATTTAAGCAAGGAGGTGAAAGTCCTCTACATTGAAAACTATAAGATATTATTGAAAGAAATAAAAAAATACATAAAGAAATGGAAAGATATTCCATGTTCTTTGATTGGAAGAATAAACATAGTTAAAACGTCCATATTATCTAAAGCAATCTATAGATTCAATTCAATACCAATCAGAAGCCCAATGACATTCTTCACGGAAATAGAACAAAGAATACTAAAATTTATAAGGAACAACAAAAGACCCCAAATAGCCAAAACAATCCTGAGAAAAAAGAACAAAGGTGGAGGCATCACAATGCCCAACTTCAAAATATGCTACAAAGCTACAGGAATCAAAACAGCATGGTATGGGCATAAAGACCGACACACAGATCAATGGAACAGAATTGAAAGCCCAGAAATAAACCCACACATCTATGGACAGCTAATCTTTGACAAAGGAGCCAAGAACATACAATGGAGAAAAGAATGTCTCTTTAATAAATGGTGTTGGAAAAACTGGACAGCCACATGCAAAATAATGAAAGTAGACCATTATCTTACACCATACACAAAATTTAACTCAAAATGGATTAAAGACTTGAATGTAAGATCTGAAACCATAAAACTCTTAGAAGAAAATATAGGCAGTACACTCTTCAACACTGGTCTTAGCAGCATCTTTTCGAATACCATGTGTACTCAGGAAAGGGAAACAAAAGAAAAAATAAACAAGTGGGACTACATCAGACTAAAAAGCTTCTGCAAGGCAAAGGAAACCATGAACAAAACGAAAAGACAACCCACCAACTGGGAGAAAATATTTGCAAATCATATAACTGACTAGCGGTTAATTTCCAAAATATATAAAGAACTCATACAACTCAACAACAAAAAAACACACAATCCAATCAAAAAATGGGCAGAGGATATGAACAGACATTTTTCCAAAGAAGATACACAGACGGCCAACAGGCACATGAAAAGATGTTCAACATACTAATTATTAGGAAAATGCAGATCAAAACTACAATGAGATATCACCTCACACCCTTCAGAATGGCTATAATTAACAAGACAAAAAATAACAAATGCTGGAGAGGATGTGGAGAAAAGGGAACCCTCATGCACTGCTGGTGGGAATGCAAACTGGTGGAGCCACTATGGAAAACAGTGTAGAGATTTCTCAAAAAATTAAAAATAGAAATACCATATGATCCAGCCATCCCACTACTGGATATTTATCCAAAGAACGTGAAATCAACAATACAAAGAGATTTATGCACCCCTATGTTCATTGCAGCATTATTCACAATAGCCAAGACACAGAAGGAACCCAAGTGCCCATCAACTGATGAACGGATAAAGAAGATGTGGAATGTATATACAATGCAATACTACTCAGCAATAAAAAAGACAAAATAGTCCCATTTGCAATGACACGGACAGACCTTGATGGTATTATGTTAAGCAAAATAAGCCAGACAGAGAAAGGCAAACACTGTATGATTTCACCCATATGTGGAAGATAAACACATGGATGAGGAGAATAGATTAGTGGTTACCAGAGGAGAAGGGGCTGGGAAGTGAGCGAAAGGCATAAAGGGGCAGGTATGTATGGTCACAGATAAAAACTAGACTATTGGTGGCGAGCACGATGCAGTCTATACAGAAATTGATACATAATAATGTACACCTGAAATTATACAATGTTATAAATCAATATGACCTCAATAAAATTAAAGAAAAGAAGAAATGTCAAAAAGGAAAAACAAAAGAAGGTTTGTACCTTCCAAGATTGTTTATTTTTGAAACACTTGAAAGAAAACTGGCTTTAATTCAGAAAATGGCTCATCCATTTGTTTGGAGGGACACCGTGAGGTAGGGTTGATGAAACAGTGACAGAGGAAGAAGCTACAGGGCCTCAGCACCAGGCCACCTCCCCCTGGGCCTCCATGACTCCCAGAGGAAAAGGGAGAGAGAGAGAGTGGAACAGGAGCCCGGGAGAGAAGTGATCTAGGCGAGAACTGACGGGCCCAAGTGAGACCTGCTGGATCCGGTACACAAGTGGACCCATGCCCACCTCAAATGGCACGACACCTGCAGGAAGGATCAATATCTTTCCCCGCTCAGGAACCTTGGATCTGTTCGTGCTGGAACAAGCATTGAGTTTAGCACCAAGGGCTCTAAGCCATAGCCTGGAAGAGCCTGCATGTCAGAGCTTGGTGGAGAGACAACGTTGGGGGTGCTGCAGATGCCAAGAGAGGTCAACAGAATCTTCAGTGCCTGGGAGGGAATTTGGACTTTATCCTGGGCAATGAGGAGCTGTTGAAGAGTTTAAGCCAGGAAGAGGCAGAATAAAATTTGATTTAGAAAATATGTAATGAAAAAAAAAAAAAAGTAAAGTGGGCTTTAACGATGACTGAACCTGGCCTACACTCACAGTACATGCACATAAGTAAATATGTGATGTGATGGATGTGTTAATTAACCCCATAGGGGAATCTTTTCACAGTGTACACATATATCAAATCACCACGATGTACACTTTAAATATTTTACAATTTTATTTGCCAATTATACCTTAATAAAGCTGAAAATAAAATAAAAAGACATCAAGACAAAGAATAAAAGGCTACAAACATATGTATGACTTCTAGCAATTATACACATTTGAAAAAAAAATGTGCTGCCAAATGACACAAAAAATAAAGAACTTAGAACTGCCCCATGCACACAGCAAGCACTCAGTAACCATTAGTTACCAACATACCAACATTGGTGTTGTCAATCTAGATAATGATATCATTTGGTAATTTAGTCACTTACTGAGTTCAAACTATGTTCACAGAAATAATAGTTATACTACTGTTTATAGGAATTATGCTTGGAATATACACTAAAGGTCTCTGAAACATTATTACTCCGTATTAAGTTGCAATATTGATATAGGTGATTAGTTATAAATACTTTCTTGCATCAGAATGCTGTCAAAGCATAGACTTACACTGTGAATGAGGAAACATAATTGCAGTATTAGTACTTTATTAAATAAGAACATAATTTCTAAAATGAAGAAAATTAGCAGGATTGTCATTTAACCAATCTATTTATATTTCTAATGTGATATTTTACGTTCCTTGGAATTGATAGGGAAGGTGAAATCTTTATGATATTGACTTAATTATTACTCACTAACAACTTTTAGTAACACAGGATTCAGAATCAATGTTTTTATTTATCAAATTCAATTGTGATCTATTAGAAAAGAATGATATCCAGTCTTTAAGCATCTAATCTCAAAAACTCATATCTCATATTGCATCATTCAATCCCAAATTCCCTCTAGTTTAGATGTCAACATTTAGCTTTGCTTCTTGTAAACTCAATATGCATTTCTTCTTCAGTTCACTGGAGTGCTCAAAAAGGCAATCTTGTATTGGATAAGGGTAGTTAAACCCTGGGCCTTAGTTAGCCAAAATAAATTACTTTAAATTACTATCACAGAAGAAATAGTAATGATTGCCAGGAGGGGCCATTAAGACATTTTTGTCGTCATCATTTATTGCTAAAATGCACAGCAGAAAAGTTTTACAAAAGGCATTAATTAGTTCCAAGGGCAAACAATCAAGGTATGAAGAGTTGAGGAATGGAGTCTCTTCAAAGATGTCTGCTTTTTAGTATTAGGGTCTTGGGTGTAGCTGTCGCAATGATGAGCTTCAAAACACGTTATTTGCACAAAATGGATGCAGGATGAATCAATCTAGTAAGTAACATTTATGCTTTAACAATTGGCTTTTCTTGTCAAATAAGCTTCCCTTCTATAGCTCCTCGCACTAATACGTGCTTCATTAAAATATAATATTAAGCAGTACGGCATTACAATATCATTTATGTCACACTTCTATAACAAAATAGCTTTGATAGTTTATCACAAAATGTCTAAAAATAGTTCATAGACATTACATCAAAAATTATCACTATCCATAAATATCCTGAGGAAGGTCCTTCTTCAGGGCCAGCTGAGTGTCTTCGAGGAAGACAGTAATATAGGGCAGGGATACATTTGCAATTATTGGCAATCCTGAAATGAGTGCCTCTTTCCTAGTTGAGACTCACTAGTTGATTTATGCGAAAATGATTCCGCAATATTGCTAGAGCAAGAGTTGTAAAAGAAAAGGAAATTACCCTGCAAATGCAGTGAGAGAGCAAAACTATGTATTAGAAAAAATCTTCAGATTAAACACAAATGGCAAATCATCCAAGATCTGCAGTAACAGATTTCATTTAGACTCTGCGAACTTTATATCAATAAAACCATCCTTTAAAACACTTATAATACACAACCATGACTAACGTCTTTCCTTTAAAAAAAAGAAGAAAAGATTGCCCAAATAGATTATAAACTCATTTGGTTAATTAGGCAGGCAATGTAACAGGGACTTGAATCTGAGTTCCATGGGTTCATGGATGTCCTCCAAAACCTGTGAACTGACTGAGGTTGAACACAAAATTTTGTTCATACGTGGAGAGGAGAATTTCAATATTTTAATCAGATTCTCCAAGGAGGTCCATGCCCTATCCAACCAAAAAGTCAAGGACCATTGTTCCCAATGAAAAAAATTGAATATAAAGAAGATGAAATGTTCTATAACCTGTCAAATACATGAAATAACTAAAGCCTCAAGGAACTCCTAAGAAAGGTAGAATGCGGCCCTAATTTTGTGCATACAGTGAGTTTAACACCTTTTGGAAACCCAGTTTTTTATGGAAGAATAGAATGGGATGATACTACATTACAGAAAGGATTCAAATTCTGACCATGATTTATCATCTTGGTTGCTACACTAGGTTTCCTACCACTTTTTTTGTTGTGTTTTGGGAGTGGGATTTTGCATTTCCTTATTAGAGTGTACCATATTTCCCAAAATAGCAAAAATGAGAACCCAAATTGTAGAGGCCTGATGCAGGTGGTACAGGAGGTCTATCCAGGTTGGTTATCCTTCTCCAGCACTTGATGTCTCGCCAGCAGTAATCTAAGAGCCCAGATGGGGAATAAGGAGGATATTAGCTTCTGAGGAGGACAGTGGGGGACCCAGTTCGTGTACGGACAGAACACAAGCCTTGAAAGACAAGAGAGCTGAGCTCCAATCCCACCCTCCATCCTAAAATGCAAATGACACACAAAGGTGGGAGGGAAATATGTAACTATAAAATAAAATACATATCTTCCAGGGAACATGAAGATTGCATGAGACAATGTATGTGAAATATCCAACACGTAGCAGACACTCAGTTAATGTTACTTTCCTTTCTAGGCTGACAGCAGTATTGAGGGAATTTCCAGTAATATATGATGACATTCAAGTGTGCAATGTGCTCCACAGCGGTCTTCTTGAGCACCCGAAATCAACCCACTGTAGCAGATTTTTACCTCCCCCATATCTTTATGCTAGAAGTTCCTTTTGGACTCTCTGATCAGATATTGCTCCAGCTCCATAATAAACTCAGAGCCCCAAAGATCCTTAGATATAGGCCAAGGTTACTTTATCGTTGTATATTTAAGCCAGGCTGGAAAGAGTCCTAAATTCTTTCAGCCTTACCTCTGCCCTGAAGTCCACACCAAAAAGAAGAAATTTGATATTGGAGAAATAAAAATGTTTCCATAATGGCATAATGAAATGAAAATCAGGGAGCCCAATTCTAACATCTCCAGATAGACGAAACCATCTCAGTTCATTTCCTTTCTCCTGGCATCAAGTTTGAGTTCAGATAAAGATCAGTTCATTTGGAGTTTACAATAATATTTGCATGATAAAATTTTTATCAACCCTCAAGCAAAATCCCTAATTACTAGTAATTTTAAATCGATTGAACATAAAATCTAATTGAATATTAAAGTCTCTTTTAACCTACTTTCACTACATTTTCTTCACTTCTTTGATGAAAAGGGATACTGTATTAGCAGTTATAAACGTAAACACATCATCGTCCACCAAAAGAATACTGTTCTATAATTTAATCAGTGCACTTTTCCGATCACATTTATCTCTGTGTTGGTGAATTACAGTGCAATCCCCATACAATGGAGCACACGTGACACCAGTGGCTAGGGAGAGACTGAGGTAGCAGTGGGAGAAGTATTTGATGCAGCTATACCACTTTGGCACGTGTTGAACCTGCCAGGTGTGCTGCGGCCTTTGCTAAGGACTGTGAGAGGAACTGAGCTGTCAGGCCCTATAGTCGGAGGGATGGGTGAGGAATACTGGGAATTATAGGTTAGATGTATGTGAAATATGGGAGAGAAATAGAGAATGAGCAGTTTCGCCTGAGAACAAATGAAGAGAAGTCTCAACACGCATGCAACAGTGCTTGTGTCATTAAATCTACATTTATTTATCATTTATTTTGGCAAAGCCTTTCATTTTGCAATGAAACATTTTGCCATCAATTAGCTCGAAAGGTCATTTTTAATGAAAATATCAAGTACCGAATTTCCATCATCAACCAAAGAAGTCGATGATGAATGTGCAATTTTTCAAAATGTTTGTTGACTGAGTCATGGTAATATATCTAATCACATGAAAACCAGAAAACACAAATCTGCCGAGGGAGAATACCTTTTTAAACGTTAGCAGTTACATTAAGAAGCCTGTCCCTAAACACAATGATTTAAGATGTGAAGCTACAGAAGGGGGTGTTTACATCACCCTGTGAAGCATGCCTGACTTCGAGATTAGTTTTGTGCATTATTTTATTCTGTTTTCTTGTGCCCATCAGCAGAGCTATTAATACATTGTTTCCATTTAGCAAATAAACTGCACAGTTAAATGATTCTATGTCATAAACGCTTTAAATAGAGAAATAAAAATTAGTTAAATTTAATTCCCAGAATAATTTGAATTTTAAAATCTAATTTATATATTTGAAACAAAGCTTTTAGAAATTCATTCTGTTGAAACTGAAACACGTAACATTATGACAAACACTTGTAATTGTAGTTAAAAAGTTCATCATTGACAAAACAACTATTTGCTTTTATGAATTCATATGATAATATGAATACAAATTGTGTTGGAGCATGGCTTTGGAATAAAAATAATGTTTCTAATAAATGTACTTGGTTGGAATTGGTTGAGATGAATTATAATTTGTAATAACATCCAAACTAGTTTCTAGTTTCAATATTGTACTAATCAAAATACCGCTGTAGGTGTCAAAACTTATGTGTGCGTACATATATTTGCGTGCATTTATAAACAAATTCTCTAAATTTTTAATGTATATCTCTAAATTTTGAATGTTTTTTCAAAGTATTCAATAAATGGAGTGCCAAAAATGTTGGCTTTTGAAGTTTTGGGTCAATTGTAATTACTGAGAATAAGCTGAAACAGAAAACAATAGACAAGGATAAAACTGAGCAAATTAAACACTGAGAGATCCAATGGACTTCAAGATCTAATTTTTAAATTCTCTGTGTTTAAGAATAGCTTGATTTGTGGGAAGAATCTTTTAATAGAGCACCTATTTTTTGTTGGATAATTTTATACTTTGTATGAGAGTAAAATAAAATTGAGATGACCTAAAATTACATGGTGTCTAAATTTGATAAAGCATTCAAAAGAATCAACTTGTTTAACAAATTTTATTTTATATATTTTTCCAAGAAAATTCCTCTGAATCAGGGCATAAAGATGGTATTTGTGAAAATATTTGACCTGAAATATTTATTATTTTTCAATATGAAAATATTAGAATTAAGAATATTTTTCATTTAGCAAAATTTTCTCTGAGCCCATGAGAATCTCAGCATTTATAGAGAGATGATATTGAGAATTCAAAATACTATGGTTTACAGAGAAGTGCCAATTGAAGGAGTACTAATTTTGAATTTAATAACCACATAATAAAATGGTACCTTTTAAGGTACTTAAAATCATACCTTCAAATCATTGCCTTAACCCATATTCATATATATGGGAGTTTATTTAGTCACATTGTTTGCAATAAAAATATTATTGTTTACAATTATACTTTAGTAAAACCAAATAAATGTCTATGCTCTTAATGAAATTTTATTTAAAATACTGTTGACTTTATCTCATGCTTTTCTAATTTTTATTTTTAAAATATTTTTATAATCTACATATTATATAAGTACAATGCTATGTGCATAGAATTTATAAGTGTACACCTATTGGGTATACATGTGGAAAATGTTTTTACTGATAGGGTCCATAAAAGATAAAATTTGGAGACCAACACAAGAAATGAAGCTACCTATTGGGACAGAAGAACATGGCTTTGAGGGGATGACTCTTTTTACTGAGAAACGTCCACTCATTTCTGAAAGCATTATGCCGTTCCCCGCGACCACAGTTCAAATACAGACAAGGAATGCAGTTTCCACGGTCTATAGGAACTAAGCGCTTGCTCCAGACAGAAGCTCAAAGCTTATTAGCACAAGTTCACCACAGTCTACGAGCATTTGGCTCGAAGAGATGCATGAATCCCTTAAAGAGAAAACTGAGGCCCGTGGATCTGTCCAAGATGACGCAGTCAGTCAATGGCTGAACTAGATCCAGATCTTCCAACTTCTATTCTCGTGCTTTTTCATTAACTGTACCATGTTTTCTTCACAGTCCTATTTAAGAGAGTACTGATTAAGAATAAAAGTATAACTCATCTCATGCTAATCAACCTTCTTTATTTCTACCTACTTGTTTCCCTGAGGTTAACTAGTTTGTGGAGGGAGGGTCGTCCCTGTTTAGGAAAGTGCTGTCCTCATTTTTCAGAGAGGACATGAAATGGAAGTCACTGTTAGAGAGAAGACATTCAAAAACGGAAGACTTTCCTATTTTTTCATAAATTTACACTTTGCTTTATAAAATGAGTGTCCTGAAGTGAGCAAATTCTTCCTTCTGAATCCTGAAGACTTGAGAAGACTATATATTGCAAAGAAGTTCACAGTACGCCTTTCAATGATATAAACTTACTAACATGATAGCAACAAAAAGGTTGGAGTAAACGGAATGAAATACTACAGTTTTGAAGGCATTATTCTCAAAAACACATATATTGGAGAAGTCTTGCTCTATTGACACAAACCCTAACCCGGGAAAATTATCCCACTTTTTTCTCTTTAGTTTACTTGTCCACATGGAGCGTCTGGATGTAGGATTTCATAACAATGTGTTACAAGTTTATAAGACTGGGACATTGCTTCCCAGTTCTACTACAACTTCCTCCACTCAGAAATAAAGATTAGGGCCGGCCCAGTGGCATAGTGGTTAGGTTTGCACACTCCGCTTTGGCGGCCCGGGGTTCGCAGGTTCGGATCCCCGGCAAGGACCCATGCACCGCTCATTAAGCCATGCTGTGGCAGGCATCCCACATATAAAGTAGAGGAAGATGGGCACGGATGTTAGCCCAGGGCCAATCTTCCTCAGCAAAAAGAGGAAGATTGGCAACAGATTTTAGCTCAGGGATAATCTTCCTCACCAAAAAAACAAAAAGATTTAATTAAAATTAAAAACTCATCCATAAGAGCTTGGCACAACAGAGGAGGGTATTTACGAGTCATTTCAGAAGAAAGATGTGTACTGACCAGCTGAGTGGGCGCTGCAGTGGGCCTGGCTGGCATGTGGTGGGCAGAGAACCGAAAAGGCACCAAGAAAGGCAGTCATGAAAACATCAAGTTGTTGTTTTTTTCCCCTGTTTGAATTATCATGTGCCAAAGAGTCAGAATATAAATAAGCATATTTAACTCCAATTCATCACATTTTAACATATGCATTTTTATAGTGCAGTTTAGCCAAAGAACTCTGATTTATAAAAAGAATTTCTATTTAATATCAAACTCTCAAAATTAAAATAATGAAGGGAAACATCCTAATCATTATTAACTGGTTACGGGCTTGATTAATTTGCATGGATGGGGTTGTCTGAAAATACATTTTATTGCACATTTCTACAATACATATTTCCGGGAACACTGACTTGATTAGGTGGCTAATGCAGAAGGAAGTCATGGATGAGGTGACCTCACGCTGCAAGTCTAAGGCTCATGTGGAATAAATAAACAATAACTCTCAATAGTTTCAGGGCTGTGATTAAGTAAAAGAAATAAACAAAATTTTAAAAGCAAGAGCCTTCCCAGAAATAGCTATGAAAATTAAAGATGACAGCCCTATGACACGGAACACAGCACAGGCTTTAATTTTAGAACACCAAGGATTTTTTTCTGTATTTAGGACACTTTCATAAACGAAAAGGAACATCTTTATATTTCTGAAATCATCTATCTCAGTCACAATATTTTGAAAGCTAAATCCCATATTCTCATTAGCTCATGCTTCAAGAAGCCAGGATTCCTTTGGAAGTATAGAGCTTATTCTAAGAGGCCTACTGTTTTGTAGTTATTTTCTGAAAGGCATATCCCCATTGATAGGAGTCCTGGGTTAAACAATGATGAATTCAGTTATTAAAATACAAGTAAAATAGTACTGTTCTGCATTTGTAAAATGGTCCCGGAACATATTAATTGGATGGGTCATGTATACAACTTGCAACTGGTGTTTGCAGTGGGGGAGCAGTCTTGCGGGACTGAGCCCTTAACCCGTGGGATCTGACGCTAACTCCTGGCAGATAGCGTCAGAATTGCTTGGTGTGGGAGGAAAACCCACACATCTGGAGTATAGAAGTATTCAGGGAGTAAACATACTGAGATTTTTTCCTTTCAGCTATCATGACCCACAAATTCTCCAAGAAATGTGTACAGAGCCTTGGTCATGTGTCAGCCACCATATTAGTTAGTGCAATAGATGTAAATATAAACAAAACAATGCTACTAACATCTTGATGCTTCCAGGTCAGTAAGAGAGAGAAGTATATAAACCATCAAATTATAAAGCAGAATGTGATAAATGCCTAGAGTGGTAGAAACACACAGAGAAGTATAATGTCAAATAATGGAGATATCAAACAAGAGTAGGAAGGAATATGTTCTCCTATATATATCATGGCCTTGTACCTGTTTTGGGGTGACTTGAGCCAAAGGGTATTTTGAAATGAAGAGCTAGTCCAGTCTCACCCCTGTCCCCAAGGAACCTTCATATTCCCTATGGATGAAGGCAAACCTAAAAATCACTTAAACTCAACTTCCATTCTCTGGTTCTTTCTGTTTTCAACAAAAACAACCATCAATAGTTGTTTTATTTTATTTGATGTTCTACGTGAGCTCCAGAGATGAATAACGTCACAGTCATGAAACACAGGGATAACACTGACTCTCAATTGAGGCAATCTTCTTTTGCTAATAAAAACATCTTGTAAAAATTGTGCTTTTCTGCCATGGCTTGAAAATAGCATCAGCAGTTTCAAAACAAAAATACCAGAGCAGTTTAGCTCATGGTGAAGATTACTTCCATGTAAATATTCTTCTTTTTAAAGAGAAGGTTTCTGGACGAGGCGAGCGCATCAACAACAGAAAGCATAACATAAGCATAAACTTTAAAAAAAAAAATCTTTATAAACCTTTCTTCTGCTATTTTTGAAAAAAGTTTCAACATGAACTCATCTTCTAAGGAGCATTTTGGGTATTATACAGCATATTTTATGCACTTCACAAGCTAAACTTAGACAATTATACTCAACTCTAAATTAAATTCTAAAAGAATCTTTTTTGCTTGGAGAGGTTCTTTTGAGTCTCAAACGCTGAACCTCGTATTAATCCCTTTGATTCTTAAGAATAAAAGCTATTCAAATAATGTGAAAACTTCTATCAAGAATCCTGGCACTTTTCCTGCAAATAAAATGGGCATTCCATGCCTCCCACATACCAAACAGCGAAGGCAACACAACTATTTCCTAAACATAGACTTTTCCTTCTCAGTTAACATTACATAATTTTGGTACAATATGTTATTAAATAATTGATACTCTGATAAATAACTATGTGGTACAATGTATGAGATTTAGACAATATATAGCTAAACTGCCAATCAGATTCTTGAGACAGGAAATCATGTCTATTTTAAAAACATAAAAAACAGTAACAAAAACAAACAATAATAGTAGCAATCACAGTGTCTTGGTATGATAATCATTCTTACGGTCATCAACATCACAGTGAATATTTACCAAGCACTTAGATTAAGACAGGCATAATTCTAAGCACTTGTTTCTCCTATCTCAATCTACACAACCATCCTATTAGGTAATCACTATTATTGTGCCCATTTTACAGATGAGGAAAGTGAGGCAGAGAGAAACATGGAACAAATATTGGCTAATGCAACCACTATTGAAGCCTGAGCTAAAGTTGGTGTGAGGGTTAAGATTCTTCTATCCTTCCTCTGCTCATGGATGGCAGTTAGGGGTGCTGGATAAAGTACAAGATGCCTAGCTAAATTTTAATTTTAGATAAATAACAAACGATTACTATAACTATGTTCCATGCAATATTTGAGACATACTTATACTAAAGTTATTTGTTGTTTATCTGAAATTCAAATTTTATTTTTATTAGCTAAATCCGGCAATGCTAAATTAGCAGTTTATTACTTCCTTCCATCTCCCAACCCAGATTCTATGCCTGAAGTTTTAATAACCAGTGCACACAATATACACACGTGTGTCACTATATAAACACATACACATGCACAATAATAATTTTGAATATCCTATATTTTAGAGTTTTAAAGTTCTGATAATAGTTTCCAAATCTTACTGAGCAGTTACAATGTGCCATACCTATTCTAAGTGCTTTACATGTCTTACTGCTTTTAATCCCCATCACAACCCTGTGATGTAGGTATCATAATGTATCCCATTTTTAAAGATAAAGAAACGGAAGCAGGGAAAGTGCTGTGGTCTGAATGGCTGTCTGCTCCAAAAATTCATATGTTGAAACCCTAACCCCCAAGGTGACAGCATTAGGAAGTGAGGCCTTTGGGAGGTGCTCAGGTCATGATGGTGGAGCCCTCGTAAATGGGATTAGTGTCCTTATAAAAGAGACCCCACAGAGCTCCTTAGACCCTCTGCCACATGAGGACACAGTGAGAAGTCAACAGATTGCAACTCAGAAGAACGCAACCATGCTGGTGCCTTGATCTGGGATTTCCCAGCCTCCAGAACTGTGAGAAATAAATTGTGTTGCTTATAAACTACCCTGTCAGTGATATTTTGTTATAGCAACTCGAACAGACTAAGACAGAGAAGTTACAGACTTTAGCCAAAAGCACAAGACAAGTGGTGGGATCTGAGCTCAGGCAATTGGCCATAGAGGACTGACTCTAAATCACAATTGTATATAGAAGAACAGCCAGGGAGATATATGCTAAACAACGTGCAGAGAGCTTTTTGAATTTCAACCAGCCATAGTAGATAATCCCTGTCGAGGGCTCAAGGCAAACAGCAGAGACCTTAGAAGGGTTCCATCTTAGCACTAGGGCTGAACTAGTCAGTCCTAAACTAAAGACAACTGTAAACAAGCCTTTGCAAATTTTAAACGCGAGCTTACAAGGATCAGGTTGATCTACAAGTAACTTCACTTCCCGCTAAAACAAACATCAGCATTCTTAATAGAAGACACAAAATCCAAGCACTCATAACCTCAGACAGCCAATGAAATATTACTAAAAGTCAAACCAGAGGAAAATCAATCAATAGCACAGACTCATATATCCTAAGTGCCAGAGATAATGGAATCAGCAAACAAGAACTTTAAAACAGCTATTATAAATATGCTGAAGGATTTAAAAGAAACAAATGGAACTTCTAGAAATAAAGAGCATAATATCTGAAAAAACGTGCCTTAGATGGACCTAATAGTACAATATATTCTGAAGACTTGAAAAGTTGAGGGTCCAGTCCAGTGGTGTAGTGGTTCAGTTTGCGTGCTCTGCTGTGGCGGCCTGGGGTTCACGGGTTTGGATCCCGGGTGCAGAACTACACACCGCTCCTCAAGCCACACTGTGGCAGCGTCCCACATAAAAAATAGAGGAAAACTGGCACAGATTTTAGCTCAGGGACAATCTTCCTCACCAAAAATAAAAATTTGAAAACATAGCTACAGAAACCATGAAAAACAAAGTATAGAGAGATAAAGAAAACAAAAGAACAGCAGAATCTCAGTGATTTCTGGGACAGTTTACTATATCTGTGACTGGAGTGTGAGAAAGAAGAGAGAGAGGTAAGACAGAAAAAACATTTTCAAGAAATAATAGCTAAAATTTCCCCAAATTTAATAAAATCTCTAAATCCACTGATCCAAAAAACTTAACAAGTCTCAAGGTATATAAACACAAATAAAATCACACCAAGACATATCATAATCAAATTGTTGAAAACAGATGATAAAAAGAAAATCTTAAAAGCAACCAAAGAGGAAAGACACGTTACATGTAGAGGAACAAAAACAAGATCTTCAGACTTCTCATCAGATACCAAACAAATCTGAAGGACGATGAAACATTATTTTTAACGTGCTTGGAAAAAAAACTGTCAACTTCAAACTCTATGTCCAGGGAAACATATACTTCAAGAAGAAAAATGAAACGAAGACCTTTTTCTTATAAACAAAAGCTTAGAGAATCCATTTCTAGCAGAAGAGCTACAAAAAAAATTGTAAAAGGAATTCTTCAGAAAAAAGAAAATGATACTAGATAGAACTCAGGTCTACAAAAAGGACTGAGGCAGTCCAGAAATGATAAATATGTAAGTATATCTTAAAGGCATTTTCTCATTTTTAAAACATTTCTTGATAATTATTGAGACAAAAATAACAGCAAAGTATTCTGGATTTATAACATATATAGAAGTAAAATGTATGACAACAATACTGCAAAAAAAAAGAAGGTGGAAACAGTACACTGTATTAAGGTTAATACATTATATATGAAGATATATATTATATGAAGGTAGATTGTAGTAAGTTAAAGTGCATATTGTGCATCCTAGAGCAACTACTAAAAAACTAAAAATGAAATATAGTTGATAACAAAATAGAAGAATAGTAAAAATACTCAACTAACCAAAAAGAAGTCAGGAAAAAATTAAATAATGAACAAAGAACAGATGGAACATATAGGAAACAAATAACAAAAAACACTTAAATCCATTCATATTGTCAATTACAATAATATTCCTGGTGTAAACACTGCAAATAAAATGTCAGACTGAATGAAAAATCAATGCTCAATGATATTCTCTCCATAAGATATGCACTTTAAACATAAAGAAAGAAATAAGGTTAAAAGTAAAAGGTTGGAAAAGATACACCATGCAAATACTGATCACAGGAAAACCAGCAACTCCATTCAAAATGGGCAAAGGATAAGACATTTCCAAAAGTAATATAGACAAATGATCAATAAGCTCATGAAAAGATCCTCAACATCTCCAATCTTCAGAAAAATGCAAATTAAAACTGTAATGAGATACCAATATATACCTTCTAAATGACTAAAATAAAAAAGTTGACAGTATCTCATATCAGTGAGGCTGTGGAGTAAGACGAAGTCTCGTGCACTGCCGGTGGGAATGCAAAATGTACAACTTTGGAGAACAACTTGACAGTTTCTTACAAAGTTAAACATACACTTGCCATATGACCCTGTAATTACACTCCTAGTAGTTAGTGAAGAAAAACGACAACGTGTCCACACAAAGACTTGCATATAACGTTCTTAAAAGTTTTTCTTTTTTCATAGTAGCCCCAAACTGGAAACAACCCAGCTGTCTATCAACAGGTGAGGGTATAAATGAAATTATAAATCCATACAATGGAATACTATTCAGCATGTATAAGAAATGGACTATTAATACATACAACAAATGAATCTCAATGACTCAGAATCTCAAAAGCTTTGTGCTAAGTGAAAGAGGCCAGACACAAAAAGCTAGATTCATTTATATCAAATTCTAAAGCAGACAAAACTAATCTATAGTGGCAAAAGCAGATCAGTGATTGCCTGGGGGCGGGGGGGTGATAAGAAGCAAAAGGCACAAGTGATCTTTCTGAGGACCAATGGTGGTTACACAGGCTTCACATTTGCCAGGAGTCATTGAATTCTACACTTGAAATGGGTGCATTTTATTATAGGTAAATTTTTCGTCCACAAGGTTGATTTTTGTAAATGTTAATTTTGCAGCATTTACTCTCTTTTGTAAACTGGTGATTCTCCAACTTTCATCAATTAAGACCTGAGAGGAAAAAGGTTATATCCATGAATCTAGAAAATCATAGATACACCAAATTTTGACTGTAGATCAAATTAATCAATAATTTATGACTTAATAAAAACTAAATTGTTTAGTGAAATTGTTAATTTGAAGTATTACTGACTGGAATGCTCTAAAATATCACCCAAATCTGGAGATGCAGGAGAAATTACATAGACTATATTCATCTCAATAGATGTCGGCACCATAATTTTCAAAAGATACTGTTCAAACACTAAAATGTATATTGCTTGAGGGCATGTGCCAGTGTTTTGCTTTTGGTTCTCAAATTTATGGGGTTTTGTTTGAAATTAACTGGCTCAATAAAAGTAAATATAAAAAAGGAAATTAACTTTCTATAAATAAACGCTTTCAGATACTCTTTCACATAACAGCAAGGCAATAAAACCATCACATTTAATTTATTTTCCTTCCATGTATAATTTTGAAGCTATCATTTATGCCTCCAAGCATTACAAATGGTATAACAAACTGCTTCATACTGACTATGTTAGTCATAAAGTGTAGCCCATTTTTTAGATTGTCGCTTAAACTAGCTAACCCTCTGTATATATCCTTAAAAACAATAATGATAACATTAAATTATTGCTCAAATCCCCATCTCCTGCTCAGAGGTCACAACCAAGCATAAAATTCCAAAGCAGATATTAAAAACTGTTTATTTAAGAAGGAACGATAATCTCTCAGTCCCATTTAATGCCACGTGCATTTCCTGATTATGGAATGATGATGACATGACTCCTAAAACGTCCTCTGTGCTAGGCATTGTGCAAAGCACTGACCCTGCAGAGTGCAGTAATGTGCTTTTATCTTGAGTTCCAATAGAAAAGACAGTTGTTTGGGCACTGTCGCATTAATTCACTGTCCTAGATTTACCCAGCCGACTACATAAGAGCCTGCAGTTCACTTCTCACCTCTACACCTCTGATCTCCTGGTAGCAGATCCCTTGAATCCACTGACTTTGGTTGTTTATCACAGTTCTCAGGAATTACTCACTCAAAGGTGAGTGAGTACTGGGGAAAGAGAAGCAAGACATTGCTCTAGGTAACTCACCGCATCCAAAGGTAAAGACCCTCACTGTACAGAAAAGAAGATACCCTCCACTATGAAAGAAAGCCCGCCCAGTCGTACATGGTCTACTTTCCCTCTGCCACCTCAAAGCCAGTGAAAGACCTGGATTTCTAAAACCACCACCAGGGGAAAAGAAATACTCACTTAGAGAAATTACAATTTTTTAAATCCCCATTTAAACACCAACAAATAAAAAAGAAATGTATATGACTTCTGAAGAAAAATATAAAACATGAAATGTACTTAAGAAGTAAAATATGACTTGAATAAATTCACATTCCTGAATTCAAGGAGTCATTAATATAAAAATCTCAGTTCCTCCCCCCATTCATCTAGCAAATCAGTAAACCCCAGTAAAATTTTTATAATATTATAAGTTTTATACAACGTAATGAGCAAATCCAAAGTTGATCTTGCAGACTGAATGTGCTAGACTCGTTAAAAATAATTGAAAAAGTACAATGATATTATTGCTTTAGTAAAATTAAGTTCAGAAACATGCTGATTCATTATTGTTACGTTTTCAAGTTTTAAAGTCAGTAGACCATGAAGTACTATGCAACAAGTTGAATAGAACATATTGGCTAAACATTTGGTAAAAAATAACTATATTTCTATTTCCAATAAAATAAAAATAAATTCCACGCATGCCACTCCTTCACTGCACTTATCTCAGTTTGTAATTACCTTCCTTAAAGTGCTTATCTGATTAGTGTCCTTAGGACACCAAAGCCCATTGGGAGCAGGGCTCCTGTTGGATTAGCTCCACCTGGTATCCCAGCACAAGACACAGATCTTAGCAGCCAGCGGACGGACACTTAAGGGTATTTTATGAATTACTAAATTGTATAACTAAATGTTAAAATATATATAAGCTATCTAGGAAAATATATAAAAGAAATTTCAAAATCTTGGGAAATTAAAGGAGAACCTGAGACGTAAAACCATAAGCAATATGAAAAAAAAAATTTTCCTAATAACATAAAAATTTAAAACATTTATAAAGCAAAAATATCATAAAGTTAAAAGATAAGCACAATACTGAGAGAAACTGTTTATTAAATTTATATTATCCATAATATATTTAGAACTATAATATCCATAATATATTTAGAACTTTAAATGATAAAAAGACAAGCAAAACAACAGTAAAATAGGTTGCAGAAAATAAATATAAATGCCTACTAATACACGAAAAGATGGTCAATCTCACTCAGAATTAAAGAAATTTAAGGGGCTGGCCCCTCCACTTTGGTAGCCCAGGTTCAGTTCCCAGGCGTGGACCTACACCACTCCTCAGCCATGCTGTGGTGGTGACCCACATACAAAATAGAGGAAGACTGGCACAGATGACAGCTCATGGTGAATCTTCCTCAGCAGGAAAAAAAAAATTAATAAAATATATCTTTTATTATATACCTATAATTAAGAATGATGATTTCTAACATTGCCAGGAGTACAAGACAACAAAACCATCATTCGTTTTTTCACTTTTAGTGGAAAAGCT
The DNA here is from genome assembly GCF_020826845.1 of Diceros bicornis minor. NCBI lineage: Eukaryota > Metazoa > Chordata > Mammalia > Perissodactyla > Rhinocerotidae > Diceros > Diceros bicornis. The sequence goes on from NC_080768.1 coordinate 8,835,528, forward strand.
TTTGAGGGAAGCAATTTATCAAAATATCAAAATTATAAATGTCTGTCTTCTTTGACTCAGCCGTTCTACTTTTAGAAGCCAAATCCACAGAAATTCTGACATATGCACGTAAGGACAAACTTTTCATTATAGCATTTTTTGTAAATAATAAATAAAAAGGAATCAACCCCAATGCCCCTCAATTAAATACATTACGTACCTAATACAGGTATATGCAGCCCTTAATGCAAATGAGTTGTATCTATATGTCCCTTTATAGAAAAACTTACTGAAAATTAAAAATAAGAAACAAGTTATAGAACAGCTTGCATAGTGGGAGCCAATTCATGTTATAAAAATATACAAATGTGCCTGACACATACAAACAGATATGACACTCTGCATGATACATAGTACTTAAATGTTTGATTAATGTGTGAACAAGTCATTGAATAAATAGGAAGAAACATGAAAGCATCCAGCATGTTGATAATGGTGGTTACTTATGGATTGGAAAGCAAAATGAGGGAGGGGAAATGCTGTGGGGATAGGTATCACATTTTATATTAGATGTTTACTTGAATTTTTTAAAGAAGTTATTTTTGAAATCTTGCATCTAAAATTAAATTAAAATCTAAAGAAAGTGATCTGGCTATTAGAAAATTGTTCACATAAAAGCACTAAGTGAGAGCAAAGCCAGACGAACAGGCCAATTTTTAGAATGAAAAATTGCACCTAAATTGACAAGCGCCACTTAGATCAAAATCGGAAATCAAATAATGCAATTGGTTTGGTCAATAAGGTGACTCTCAATCAACCAATTTAATTTTAAAATTGTTGATCAATTATTTATATAGACGTGACCTCAAGTGAATGGATAACATAGAGTCTGAGATTCATCTTTTCATACCTCAGGCTTGTTCTCAAGCATTTTATTTTAAAAATTAATAATTTATTTAATAAGCACATTTTTGAAATTTGCTTATTAAAATTGTTTTGAAAAATGCTCGTACTTAAAAACTGTAACTCTGTTTATGATTGCTAATTGACTGTATCTGCATAGAAATCTAAATTATGTCTGTCCACATATGGATTAGAGTTCAGGATAAATTCTTAGAAGAGCCAATATTATTCCATCGAAGACAACTAATGGCACTCGGATGCTGCCATGCCAGAGAAATAGCAAGGAATCCTGAAAAAATATATAGACAAGCTCATGTAGCAATATTCATGTCTACAATTCTATTTCTAGAGTATTTAGAATTGTGAATGATTTAATAATCCATATTCTTCCTGATGGAAAACCTGTTATCCACATTAAGAGACTTTTGTCTCTCTTAAATCAGTATAGCTAAATTTAATAGAATTATGCTTTCCTAGCTGATTTACATTTTCTGCCAGGCAAGTTAAAAATACCAAATAAAAAGCCAATAAACATGTCTTCCCCAATTAAAGACAGGCCACTCTTCACCAATTTAAATGGCAATTAAACAGTTCGCTAATTTTAAAGCTATTTCAGTTAACAACATAATATACTCATTGTATGTGTCCATTAACTATAAGTCTACGAGAAGGAAAAAGTCAGAATAAAATTCAATTAGAAGTTAAAATTTATTTTGTAATCAACTACATATGAGGGGCTACATCTTGGCCTAGAAATAGAGTATGATGATTTTAAACATAAGCAACAAGAAAAAGAATCAAGTCTTTGCAGCAGGAAATTTTTCATGTTTTTATTTTACATTTATCTGCTTCAGTCTTAACAGCCAGGAAAACATTTACAGTTTGGCTGTCACAGGTTTCCCATAAGCACAAATGGAATCGTAGGGCCTAGTTCCAGGCTACATACGTTATTCCTGGGGAAATGCACACGTGCCATAAAGATCCCACGGCAGGTCAAATAGGAACCCAGCAGCAGAAGATTGCCAAAGAAAGTCACATTAACGATGATGCCCCAGTCCATTTATTATTGTATAATAAAATATACTTTGTGTGACAGTGACCAGTTCTATTAGTGAAATTGAAAACGCCTGAGGGACTAGCATTTATGAAATATGTAAAAGGTTTTAAAAACAGAGGAGGGCATGAAACCACCACACACTAATTGTTTTTAAAAATGTATATGTTGGGGCCAACCCGGCAGCGCAATCGGTTAAGTGCATGCGCTCCACTGCGGCGGCCTGGGGTTCGCCCGTTCAGATCCTGGACGCGCGTCAACACACCACTTGTCAAGACATGCTGTGGCGGCGTCCCATATAAAGTGGAGGAAGATGGGCACGGATGTTAGCCCAGGGCCAGTCTTTCTCAGCAAAAAGAGGAGGATTGGCAGATGTTAGCTCAGGGCTGATCTTCCTCACCAAAAAAAAAAAAAAAATGTATATGTCAACCAATGTAAATATGATTCAAATATGTTTGGGAGCATAATCACAACAATCTGTCATAAAAAATACTTTGAACAATCTAACAGAAAAGGTTTACCTATAGGTTTGCGGAAAAATATATTGTAATTTTCTGAGAAAAAAGTAATGCCTTTTTGGTTTATCAAACATTTTACTAAGGCAGAAATGAAGGTACTATATTTTAATTAATAATAATAATAATAGGGGCCGGCCCTGTGGCTTAGCAGTTAAGTGCACACCCTCTGCTACTGGCGGCCTGGGTTCGGATCCCCGGCGTGCACACCGATGCACCACTTGTCTGGCCATGCTGAGGCCGCGTCCCACATACAGCAACTAGAAGGATGTGCAACTATGACATACAGCTATCTACTGGGGCTTTGAGGAGAAAAAGAGGAAATAAAAAGGAGGAGGATTGGCAATAGATGTTAGCTCAGGGCCGGTCTTCCTCAGTAGAAAGAGGAGGATTGGCATGGATGTTAGCTCAGGGCTGATATTCCTCACACACACACATACACACAAATAATAATAATAATAGCATTTTCACATTAACAATAAAAAGGTACGTAAAAGTAATTATACTCTAAAATTTCTATTGTTGATAATGTCTTTGACATCGTAAAACAGTTGCTCAGCTGCAAAATGATAATGAAAAGGAATGAGAATGTCTATAACATTTTTTTGGTATCTGCTCTAACTAGAATGACGTAGTTAGGATTACTGAAATAGTAGCTAAGGAGCCAGATTTAATTCTGTCTAATCCTCCATCTCATTGCATGATGTTGGACGAAATGACCTAGGGTCCCTGGTATATAAGTTTGACACACAATAAAAAATAATGGTTTGTCAAACCTGAAATCAACAATCCAAAGAGGCTTACGCACCCCTATGTTCATTGCAGCATTATTCACTATAGCCAAGAAGTGGAAGCAACCCAAGTGTCCCTCAACGATGATTGGATCAAGAAGATGTGGTGTATATATACAATGGAATACTACTCAGCCGTAAAAAAAAGACAAAATCGTCCCATTTGCAACAAAATGGATGGACCTGGAGGGTATTACGTTAAGTGAAATAAGCCAGAAAGAGAAAAACAAACACCGTATGATCTCACTCATATGTGGAATATAAACCAACACATGGACAGAGAAAACTGTATTGTGGTTACCAGGGGCAATGGGGGTGGGGGGTGGGCACAAGAGGTGAAGGGAGACATGTATATGGTGATGGACAAACAAAAATGTACAACCAAAAATTTCACAATGTTATAAACTATTAAAACATCAATTAAAAAAAATAATGGTTTGTACTAAGTGATCTCCAAGACTCTTTAAAAATTCAATAAACAGAATGTTGATGTAGATTGCCCATATTTTAGAAAACATGAATGTTCAAATATTGGTTTCTGGCTCAACTGCTTAGTCACAGCAATCTAATAATTTTGGTTTCTAAATGATGAACATCCTTTAGTAATATTTTCTGATAGGAAAAGAATGTTAAATGCATATAAATTGCTATTAATTAATATGTTAAGGATAACACTAATAATGTCCCACTTGTAATAGATCTTCATCTCTTAAAAACATTTCGCATCACTTATTTTAACATCAATCCACTTTAGAGACTTATTTTCATTTTAATAACAAATAGCAGAAAATAACAGATTTAAAATTATGTACAAATATCTTTTTCAGAATAGGTGGTAATAAAGTGCCAAAAAGCAAGCTACAAGCTGTTTGTGGCCTAAGACATGCAAAGAATTAAGTTTTGTGCTGGCATATACTGTAATTAGAACTGGTTCTGTGCATCACGATTAAACCAGTAACTATGGTAACGAAAGCAGGAAAGCACAAGGGCAAAAGGAGAGAGCCCCAAGAAGCCAATGAGAGGCTGGTTTTCTTCTGTTTATTTTTAAAGTCTTTGTAATAAGCAGATCTATAAAATGCATATTAATTTTTATTCCAATTCCTGTAATTCATCAACGACAGATTAAAACACAGTATTCCTTAAACACACGCATACACACACACGCACAGTATCAGCCAGAATAGATTAGGATTATTATCACATTTAGAGAGCATACAGTTCTTTTAAAATATTATTACCAGGGGAACACTATTACAATCTACACACATCTCCCTGGTTTTCATAGAGTCGCATGGAGGCAATGACAGAGCAGAAAATTCAAGTAAGAAATTCACTGTTTTTGGAGTCTTAGCCTTTTTGCCACAAATTTATAGCAAAACCACCTGTTTCTTAGCTGCATGAGGCAACAGGTTCACGTTAGTAGGCAACAAGGTTGAACAGAAAGAAGGAAGGCAACCACCAGCAACGCATTTCCTAATGACCTGTCTCGTGGGCTTCACCCATGGCAGTCTGCTGGGAGACCTCAACACAACGCCTCCATCACCCAGACCTGGAATCATCCTTGGGCTTTAGGGTACATTTTTGGTCTCAAAACCATGAAAGAATATGAGGAATATTTAGAGCAGTTTCAAAGGAGATCATCAATCAAAACTGATGAAAGGTATAAAAAGTAATAAGTAAGGTAAAAAAAATAAGCTATTTGAGAAGAGGTGTTTTTTTTCTTTAATCATTTATTGAGGCTTTCTAGAAAAGACTCTGAGGAAGCTAAGTATGTGAGTGTGAACAGCAATTTTCTCTTTATAGAAGACAGAACACTACAGAATAACACAAATTTCAGAAAAACAACTTTAATTTGTGAAATAACTTATTGTACAGATATAAAATATTGAATATATCACTAAATAAGCTGTGGAATCAAATTGAATTTCATAAAAAAGACATAAAAACATCATGTTCTTGTTTAGCACAAGAACTCATTAAACATTCTCCCAAATGTTTAAATTTCATGATTCTATAATAGAGCTTCTGTCTAAAGAATTGCAAACCTTTCACAAACCTTATTTCAATGTGAAATAAATTAGGAAGTTAAATTATTTCAAAGGTGGAAAAATGAGTCTCAACTAATACAGGGCACCAAAGAGTATTTAATTGTTCAGTAAAACTTTTAAACAATGGACATCAATTAGTTAATATCATTTTCCATTCATTTATTCATTGTGTCAACCAATATTATGCATCCGCCATGTATGAAGCGCTGTTCTAGGTTCTGGAACACAACTGTGAAGAAGACGAACAAATCTCCCGCCTCGTGCAGCTTCCATTTTTGTGAGGGATACAGACAGTGAATAGATTACACAGTCATTGAGATCGTGATAGGAGCTCTGGAGTAAATAAATGGGCGATATGACAAAGATCAACTGTCAGAGCCTACTTTGCTAGGTTGGTCCGGGAAGACATTTTGAGATAGGTGAGGTTTGAGCCCACAGGAGCCAGTGATGTGATGAAGAGCACACCAAGAACAGCGAACTGCAAGTCCAAATGTGCAGCGTCTGAGGGACATAAAGAAGGCACCACAGCCAGAGGACTGTGAGCAGTGGAAGAACAGGACAACGTAAGGCTGTAGAGGTAGGCTGGCAGGGGAGACAATGGTGGACCTGGTAGGCTGTGCTAGGGCTTGGATTTTTTAAATGTATCAATGCTCCCAACAAGTTAAAATGTTTTTTTCCTTTTGGAATGATTTCTTAAAAGGTGCCTGTAAGAAAGACCAAATATGCTTACTCACCCAGAACTTCTGCTCAACTTCCTGTGAGGAAGCGGAGATGGGAGATTACCGCAGTGCTGCAAGCAGATCAGGCAAGCAGGCAAACCGCCACCTCAGAGCCTGTATTGGAAAGAGCTTCATGCATATGATGAAACGGAGCGTGTGCGCCTTCTCTCTTGATTCTTCCAAGCCTAGGATGTCTTAACCATCGTCTCCACTCAAATCAATTAGATACCATACAAGGAGCAAAGAATTTTCTTCTTCATTTTCAAAAACTGAGTCTCACATAATTTTAAAAATCCAACTGGATAGTCTTTTAAAAAAAGCTAGCTAACATCTTCTCAATAATTCAGAGCATTTTTTTTAATTCTTTTTAGTTTGATTGTCTTCTTTTCCATTCGAACATTTAGCATTACAAACTCTCCATGTGATTTCCCCAGGAACCACTAGAGGGAAAACTTCTACTGAAGAAAGTCATTTTAAAATGTTATCTTCATTTGTTTCATAAATCTGAAGAACTCAAAAATAATGATGTCTCGAAGATGAAATATTATAAAAGCATCTCAAAATCCCACATGTATTTTCAAATTAGTCCTGATAATGATAGTATTTGTGCCATAATATATATTCTGCAAATGCTCTTATATTCATTCCCTCATTTGCTTCTCCAAACAAGTGGCTAGTAGAGCAGGCATTATGACCACTCAGCTAAAATTAAAAAATGCAAATGATTTAACCAAAGGCACTCAAGATTTTAATTTCACAATCAATATCAGAACTGAGATCTGAGTATTTTTTTCAAGTATATTATAGTCTCCCCACCACTTCTTTTAGGAAAACTGAAAACTTTATAGTCTCAATTTTCCCATCATATTCTAGAATTTTAGCAAGATAACTGGAGCATTGTAGACACTTAGATAATTACTGAATGTGTGGATTAATTAACATATGACTAAAAAATGAGCGAATGAATGAAGTGCCACTCTTTTTCTCGGCAACAGTATGTGCCAACTTAGCACCCAGCGATGGGACACCTGTTGACTTTCCAACCACATCCCTTTCCGGAGTTAGTAACTGCAGGGGACACATGAGGATATTACTTGCAGCTTAGTAAAGTAAGTCCTATGAAGAAGGAAAGGACTTTGTAATTCTTTCTCCAATATCACGGAACCCTCATGTTAGGGACTGAATGTTTGTGCCCCCCCAATTCATATATTGAAATCCTAGCACCAAAGTGATGGTGTTGGGAGGTGGGGGCTTTGGAAGGTGGTTGGGTCTTAAGAGTGGAGCTGTCATGGATGGATTAGTGAACTTTTAAGAAGAGACATGAGAGGGATCATTTTTCTCTTTGCTGTGTGAGGTTATAAGGAGAAAACAGCCATCTATGAATCACAAGAAGGGCCCTCACCAAGATTTCGAGCATGCTGGCACCCTGATCTCGGACTTCCAGCGTCCAGAACTGTAAGAAATAAATATTTGTTCTTTAAGCCACCCAGTCTATGGTATTTTGTTATGGCAATCGGATGACTAATATACCTCATCTTGTTCCACTTTCTCTATACTGTTTGACTTTAAAAAATTTAAACTAGGAAGTTCTGATTATTCCACTAAATCTTACATAAAGCATTATTATAAATCAAATATAAAAATAAATCACATGGGTTAATACAACTACAGAGAAATCAGAAACAACTAGAAAAGATGAGAATTATAATTGTGACTCTATCCTTTCCTTTTGCAGGAATCTTGAAGCATTTGCCACCAAGTTATGCAGTGGGCCTATGTCCCATCCAGTAAAATGAAAATATTAATACTATTATTCATAATAACAATAATTACCACCAACCAATTGTTACTAGAGTAGGGAAAGGGCAATTGTTGAAATCAACTAAATTTCCTTGAAAACAAGTGATAACTTCCTGAGAAAGACCAGACACTTTCCTTTTCTACCAAGCAGGATGCAACGGTGGTGTGTGTGTCTGTGGGGATGGAGGCGGGGAGAGGAACCCAACCACCTCTTCTCCCAAAGCTGAACTTTCCATACAGCTAAGGAGTCAAGAAACAGCTCTTGAAATCAACAGCTAACCCAAAGTTTCATATAATCCCAACACATCATAAAACATTTTCAAAAGGAATTCCCAGAAATACTACAAGTACAGTTCTTATCGATGCGGAGTGTGATTACAAGCCATATTGATGTTCTTTTTTATGCTTTTCTATAATTTACAATTTGTTCACAATGAAAAATGAATTACTTTTTTAATAAGAAGGAAGTTCTTTTTTGAAGTCAAGTAATATAAATTTCATCCCTGATCTTAAAATTATCTTAGCTATGTTTGGCATATATTTTGTGTAAAAAAAAAAAAGGTAAAGTTGTTTGTTTCTTTTTAATCTAAGAAGCTAAATAGTCAAGGGCTATTAGCCTAAGTCGTACCTAGTACTCCCTGTTTCTTCTTATCAAGAGCTGACTTTAGTAAAGATTCCTTGGAACCAGCAGAGAAACAAGGGCGTCTTCTCTGGCCGATCCTTCCAGAGTCCTTCACCAGCCTGATTTTAAATGCACGAAGAAGATAAAGTTGAACTGATTGGCTTCACAGCATCTGTTCATTCTGCACATTGAGTACATTCCTTGAATAGGTGGGATTGCAAACAGCTTGTTTAAAAATTATCTGATTACCTGCATCAAGTGTTTTGTATGAGAATCCATAAGATCAAATAGAAAAAGCACTTGTAGCTTTGTAAGTTCACATGTCATATTTCCAATGAATTTTTAAAATCCATGAGTGAAAGGAGATAAAGTTATTAGCAGTCAGATCATACACAAGAAAAACCCAACGGCAAACAATTTTGAAAAGAAAAAACATGTAAGAACTCCCTCAGAAAATAAAAACACACAGTGTTCACCATTTAGAAAAGTAATTCATTTCATAATGAATATCGGGGGGGAAAGATTCAGTGCACTTTGACAAAGTTAATATATTTGCTTTTTTACCATATTGTGATATTTTAAGAGGTCTATGGCCCATCCAAATACAGACACCTTAGTATATCGTTAGAAAAGAATAAATAAAATCATATTAGCTGTGGGTCTAATAGAGCCCTAGCGAGACTGAATAAATATTTATATTTATTCAATTTTTTATTCACATCATTTTAATGACTTTAGAAATTAAATATAATCACAAGTGCCACTGGTTCCCAAGACAAAAAATTTCAAGCACATAACAGTAGTCCCTGTATAACTAGGAGGTTATGAAATATGAAATATAATTATGAAAATAGGACTATAATACTTGAGGATTATTCCTAAGTTTTAACAAAATGCAAATATTCCAGGTTCAACCACAAATTTCAAGGAAAGGACTTGCAAAATAATTTCTGGTCATTGAAATGTGTGTCAGGAGTGAAAAATAGCTTCTGGGGAGCTTTAGAAATAAGTTTACTCTCAGAATAACCTACGACAGTCTGCCACAGTCAACAGATTGGGCGGTGCCTAGTGAACCATTTTTTGCTATGTCTAAGTGATTAAGTGTGGAGGGGGTCAGGGGATGCAGAAACAAGAGAACAAAGTCCTCACTTTAATTTAAAGAAAAAATATTATTTTAATAAAATTATTTTTAAATGGCACACAATAGTTTTAAATGCCTTGATTTTCCCTGTTGTCTTAAATGATTAACAGCAAGAATTCTATTATTACAGCAAAAATGACCAACTGTAATTTCAACTAAATTTCCAAAGTATCAAAAACAATTAGTTAGCCATTTTAGGAAACTGAGCTCTCAAAATTGAAATATCTACCAGGAGCTTGAATAATATTGAATTACAAAACATGGTATGTATAAGGCATTTTTTTCTTTACTACCAATATTTAGAAAGGCTTTTTGATTATTTCAGGCTTCTGTTACAGTGAATGCCACCCATTCCAAAAAGACCCTAGAAAAGAGATATTCCTCTCCACAACCTAGAATTTACTACTCTTTAATATGAAATGTTGGTAAATGATACGAAATCTTCATCTCTCATCCTGCCTACTGAACTCACCATGGGGTGAAAAATGTCACCTTCTCAAGATGATTATCTGTCCAACCAACCCTTGCAACAAGGCATTTTCTTTATAAATAGCGTATATGTCTGGAATTTTCAGTAGGAAAAAAGAGTGGAAGAACGATGCATCATGAATTTTTTGCTCGTGGATACAGTACCGAAGAGAGAGGCAAAGCAGTAGAGATAGGTGTTGATGCTGATCATTTCCATAGCATCAGGTCATGAACTGAGAGAAAAGGAACAAGGCAGGAAAGAATGATAAGAGCCCTAGTCTTTGCACCAGACACTTCTGGACCGCATCCTTACGCTACCACTGACTGGCCAAATCTCCTGTTACATCCTCAGTGACCTCGACTGAAAACGAGATCAGCTGCACTGGAAGATTACTGAAACAAGGAGAGATTAGGCATTTAAAGCACCTACAACATACACAGCTAATAAGGAGTAGCTGACTGCAAATATGAATGAATTGTAACAATTTTCTGAAAAAATAACTGGTTTCATCTTAGAAAGATGTAGCTTTGTGTAAGTCAAGGCTTCTTCACATTTATACTTCCATGATGGCATATTTTATTTGTTATCTTGGGGGATGCTTTTGGATTACATTAACATTTAAATCAGTGAACTCGGAGTAAGCAGATTATCCTCCTTGAGGTGGGTGAGCCTCATCCAATCAGTTGAAGGCCTGAATAGAACCAAAAGACTGGTCTCCCTGATCAAGAGGAAATTCTCCAGAAGATTGCCTTTGAACTTTATCTGCATCATTGGCTCTCCTGGTCTCCAGGCTGCCAGCCCACACTGCAGATTTTTGACTCACCAGCCTCCATAATCATGTGAGCCAATCCCTTATAATAAATCTCCTTTTGTATATATACACATTCTATTAATTCTATTTCTCTAGAGAACCCTGACTAATACAATTATGTTAAAGGGCCTTGGAAAGCTAACCAAATACCTCAGAGCCAAGTAACAAAAACGCGCCTTCTAAGAGACAAAAATCTGTTAGTCTTTCTGAGATCTTTCTTTTAGATTTGAAATATTACAGAGTTAAAATATTGTGGGAAAACTTATTTAATATAAAATAAACTTATATTCTTCAAAGAGTCTTAGGAAACAGTTTATTTCTTTATATACTCCAAAGCTTGGATACTGTGATGGAATTCTGAATTACGTAATGGATTCCCATGATTGTGGCACAAGGCAGTGATCACAAAGGGGTGCCCCAAAGGGAACTGAAATAAGGCATTATTCAGTTACTTTCCCAGCTACCCATTAAACAAGGAGTCAAAGCTACAGTAGCTCTGCTTTGTTAGGGTAGGATTTCAAAGAAAAATTTTAAAATGCTTCTATTTAAGCAAAATGAAACTAGGACTATTTAGGAAGCATTAATTCATTCACGTATTCCACAAATATTTTTGAGTTCCTCTTTCACGCCAAGTTTGTAGAAGTGCCTTCCCCAAACCTATGAAATGATACAGTAATGTGGATAATGACCCATCTTGTCCACTAATGAGTCTGGTCCTGCCATCATACAATGCCCAAAGAAAATAGACATCCCCTCATCATGAGGATCAAATAGTGGAAAGGTTCTGCTTTGATCAAATAATACAGCATGCATTCTAAAATGTCTGCAATCTTAAATTTTATAAAATAAAAAAGGATATCAAAGGGCAGGGAAATTTTATTCTATATCAAACTGTTCCCAAAATTCTATAGGTTTTGCAGCTGAAAAACCTATAAATATACTGTGTTGGAACTTCTGCTGTATCACGACAATTTTCCACAGAGAAGTATTCTAAGACAATAATACTTTGTGCACTAGATGTGAAAATGGCTCTGGAAATAGCATTTTCAGAAACCTAAATTATATCCATTTTAAGACTTGTAGTACAAATGGTTGGGAAAAAAAGACTTTCTCACCACAACAGAAGCAGTCAAATGCCTGCAAAGTGAGATACGGCAAGAATTTAACTGATTCCTTTAACTGTCATTTTTCTTAGTTAACATAGTATTATCACTTTCTTTATCATGACACACTATACCACTTTCAGGCTTGCTGGGCACATGGTGGATATATAGTATATATTTATACTACCATGGTGACTATTAAAAGGGGGTTAATCATGCTTACCCAGTGGCTATAAAATCATCTTTTTTTACGGTCATGATAAACACTGGCAGCAACGCAAGCTGGGTGATAGAAATTTGTACAATTAAATTTCCTTAGCTCTTCTTCCCACTCAAGCATGTTACCTTGACTACTCCTAGAGAGGAGGGATAGTCTAGAGCTCACTGTCCAGTAAGGTAGACTGCAGTCATGTGTGGCTATTTAAATTTAAATTTAAGTCAATTAAAATGAAATGAAATTAAAAATGCATTCACTCAGTTGCACTAGCCACACTTCAGTTGTTCATTAGCCACTTGTGTGTAAGGCTCTGGTATGGGACTGCACAGACAGATCACTTTCATTGTCTCAGAAAGGTCTACTGGACACCCTTCTCCAGTGGCTACATGTGTAGTCCCTACATCCAGATGTCCCAGTTCAAACCCTGATTCAAACATGTAAAAGCTATATAAGCTTAAGCAAATGTCCTCATCTTTCTATGCCTCAGTTTCCTCATCTGTAAAAGGAGGATAATAATACCAACAGAGGTACAATAAAAATGTATGTAAAGTACTCAGAACAGTGACTAGTAAATAGAAACACCACACTAAGTATATGTATCATTTCCCCACCTAAAGGAAAGTCCTAGGAAGTCTAAAGATTAGTGAATCTGAGATGATAAGTCAGGTGGTCATCTCTTGAGAGTGAGAGAAGTCATCATTTCTCTTCTCCTTCAATCATTAAAGAAGGTGATATATTTCTATTTTCTGAGAGAAGGGTCAGCTTGAAAAGTAAGCCTATTAGGTATCTCTGGTTGTACAAGTAGTTCAGCCTTTACAGTCCAAGTATATCCCTGTCACTCTTCCTCACAGGGCCACATATCCCACTATTTCTTTGGGTTTTAAAGATAATTTGGACTTTAGGCCTTTTCTACCTAACCAGGGTAGGAGTAACACCTTACATCTGCTGTCTGATGGCAAAGAGTAAGGCCTTGCAGTGACTGAACAAGAGAGAGAGAATCAGAAACTGAAGCAAATCACCAATAGTACAGAGAAAGTAGTGCAGGGAGCTGCGAGGACCTAATATTTAAGTCAAGAAGACCAGACAATAACCTCTAACATAGGTAAAATGTCCTCTGTCTTTTGAAGTCCAAGGCAAACCAGAATTTTTCTTAGAAGGCATCCTAAGGAGAGACAGTCCAATTTCTGGAAAAAGAATAGCTGGGCTTTTGCCACACAGGTAATCCATGACCAGGCGGAATCCACACTTGACATCTCTCCTTTTCAGACTAGAGCTAGAGAGGAAGAGCAAGTGACAGTTTTTCCACCTGTACCAACAGGCTACATGCCACACCTATTCCTGGAGTTCACGGGGGAGAACAAAATCTAATGAGTTTATTTTAAAGAACAGCTTATTCAAATGTCTTGTGCCCTTTGCTTTATCCAAAAAATATTCAATAGCTAATAGAGAATATGTTTTAAGAATTTGGAATATGGTAGACTTATGGAACCAGGTGACCTGGGCTCAAGTCCCTACTGCACAACTCACCAGCTCTGACCTTGCAGTAAAAGGGGTAATGATAAGAATAGGACCCAACTCACAGGATTTGATAGTACTGAAGCTGCTAATACATGTAAGGCCACAAAAACTGTGGCACAAACCAAGCGCTCAAATACAACACTAGCTATCATATGTCTTTATCAGTACAGAGGTAAAGTAAAATCTTTTCAGGCAGAAGTCATTTTCAGCATTCTCAGTTTTATTTATGGGCATAGTCTACCTCTGGGTCACCTGATGGTGAAATCATTTGGCTCTGCTCTTAACCAGTAACAAGGAAGAACTTTATTCCAAATAATTATTAATGAGTATAATTCAAAATCACTGCAACTTGATAGTAACAACAACAAAAATTGATTTTGTAAAAAACAGTACTGATGGAGCCCATCTCCATCAGTGTGATGAATAAACTACCCATTCCTGAAAGTCTATATACAGTTTGAGATAAAGCCAGGATTTTGGGAGAGCTGTGATGGGGCCACACAGTGCTGTGCTGGGGCTGGCTTGTGCAGTCTCTAGAGAGCCAACTGCACACATCTCTTTCCAACTCTGCCTTCAGTGACATTGAAATCAGCATTTCTGGAAATATTTACACCATGAAAACGGACAAATGCTTCAAAGAAGGGCTTCCCCCGACCCTCACCAGAGAACCAGCTGTTAAACGTTTACCAGTATACCAGTGGGACACCCCCTCTAGGTCCCACAGAACTGCACTAGATGGAATGCCATCAGCCTGAGGTGACGCTAGTCACACAAGATCAAATGCTATACCATATGTATTAGAAGATCTTGTGGGAGGATATTGGTCATCAAATTTTTAAAACTCCTGTTCTTTGAGAACCCACTGGGCAAATTTCTCCCATATAAATCAGAAAAACACATGTGCTGTTTTGTTTTCATTCTATAGACAATGGTGTTCACATAACCGCCTTTTGGGTTGGATGTTAGAAAAATTAGAGACAATTTATAGGTTACACATAACTGAAATGTAGGATGTAATGATATAAACTCTGTTTAAGAATCTCACCCCAGCTTCATCTCATTTTTCTAAATTAAATTCCCTTCACCCTGATTCTTCTCACCATTTTTCCATCTCAACTTTTTACTTCTTTGTTTATATCTAAGAATTTATATATCTCTGTAAGGTACTAACACTTTTTTTTATAATGTTTCAAATAACTAATTAGGCTGTATAATTTGACTGTCAGATTCTATATTATTTGTCATTCAAATAAAAATTTTGAATTACCTAGGCACAGATTTGATGAGATAGGAAGCTATCCACCAGTTAATCTGTACACGGAGGTGTTCAGTTGATTCAGCTTGACTGGAAGGTCCAAAAGAAAGTTGATCAGTTCATCTTCTGATTCTAATTTTTAAATTTTTAAGTATTCATTTCTACTGAATACTACATTCATAAGCAATGTAATGCAATTTGAATCCCAACCAAAAGCAAAATACATATTAAATGAAGGTGGGACGGGGAATGAGGACCATTTGGTACAAGTAGTAATGTTATGGTATTTATTATTCTCTAATATAAATATGAGAATAAAACAAATCATGTAGTTTAGTGTACATATTGTCAGGGATTACTTCACAATATTTTTGTGGGGTAAGTATGCAGAAATTACTCAATGGCCCAGAGTGAAATAAAGCCTATCAAAATATACTTAACAATCATTCATATAAACACAGGAAAAAGAGAAATGGAAAAAAACACGTTCTCCACCAGAAAAGCATGCAAAAAAACACTACGTCTTACAGAGCACACAGCTCTGAAATGTCCAGAAGTGAACCATCAGGCTTTCAAGAAGGCTGACAAATGAAGGTAGCACACACTGAATAGATGCATTTTACCCATTGCTAGAGCCTCGGGTCTCTCACGGGTTTCCATTAGTTCTTCTCCACCCTGGAGCCCCCATCCACACTTTTTGAGCAAAAATTCTGTGCTTCACACTAAGCTAAGTGCTAAGGTAAGACATCAAAGATATATGACAGGGCACCAGCTCTCAAGGAAGCTCAATAATTAATTTCCATTTTAATTGAACAAATCCAGAGTTAAGTCCCTACTTTATACCTACGTACCTGACTTTCTATAAGATGCTGAAGGTGCTCGGGAAAAATACTTAATTCCCTGCCCATAAACAGCCTATAGCCTGACTGGAAACATAAAAGTGAAATAATTCTTACAATAAACTGAAAATTGTGTGATACAGAAGGAACAAGAAGGTTGGCCAAGATAACCAAACCACATTAGGATAGGGAGTAGAAGGAAGAGGAGTATAATTATGATAATCATAATGACAAAGCTACTCCGTAATCATTCACTTTGGCTTAGGCATGACCATCAGAGGTGTTTTATCCTGAATATGTAAGGATCCACAGGAATTGTTCAGGAATACAAAGAAGCAAGACAGACAGAGACATCTTTTGCCATCTATTGCAGAGTTCTGCATGATTCAAAAATTGTAAGAGTCATGAGAAAATGTGTGCATGTGTGTTGTGCATAGAATGTATTCGGAGAAGAGGGTAAATGAAGGAAGGATCTTGAAGGGTCTTTGTAGCACACTAGAGATCTTGAAGTCCATGAAGAAGCACTGAAGGGTCTCAGCCAGGTGAGAGAGTGGGTTAGTTTTGCATTTATAGACAAGCCGTGAGTAGAAGGTGGAATGAAGAAAGGCAATCCTGGAGGAGAAAAAAAAGCCAAAAGCAAAATATCTTCACAATCAAGGCAAGAAATAAATGCATGAACTAAGGTTATGCCAATGGAAACAAGAGATGATGAGATTGGGAAGTTGAATGTTGCATGACTGGGAAGACAGCAAAATCATGGGATTTACTATTTCTGAAGAACAACTCTGTGCAGCGCCAGTTGCATGATCATGCGGACAGGCTGCTTAAGAGAAGTGGCGATGAATGTCACTCATGGAGAATAAGTCAATAGACATCAACAGCGAGAATGCTGCATCCTCGACCTGGATAGCAGAGCCTCTCAGTGTAAGGGCAGGTCTTGATACAGAGAGGAAGGCAACCTAAGTGCTTGAGAAATGAACAAGAAAGGAAAAAACACAAGATAGTCTCCGACACAATGCTATGATATATTGAGGAAATGTTTAATATCTAAAAGGCAAGAACTCGGTTTTGACTAGACAATTCAATCACATGGTGAAAAGGTGGTTACAATCAAGTTAGAAAAAGAGCAGTAAAAAGATGAATATAGCCTGGCTCGTTAAAAGCAGAGCTCAACTTGGAGACAGGTTACCCCAACCCAGATCATGACCCTAATGTGTCATTTAGATAAATTTGTCATTGTGTCCTTGAGCAAATAAACTTCTCTGATTTTCAGTTGTCCCCTCTATGAATTATTATCATCAAATCTATTTGAGAGTACTTTAAAACTGCAAATTAATCTATAGATGAATTGTAAGTATTACTATTCCAGGCAAACGAAATCTCATGGGGTGAGACACAAAGGCGATGATGAAGATAACCCACTTGGGACAGTGAGTAGACTGCCCTGAGAATCCATATACACCGTGGGTAAGAGAGAGCAGTGAGGAGTGAGAGAAGGTT